>NC_081345.1:11342205-11466763 GCF_029784015.1 Lycium ferocissimum | reverse complement strand
GGAAGAGAGTTAGCATTGGTAAGATTGAATAACAATGACTCAGGCCGTTAACCCTCGTTTAATAGACTAACTTAGGAATAAGAACAAGTCTAATTGGCATTACTGGTCGCTCTTCGAGTTCAACTCTTTCGCATTTGGAAAAATCATAAAGAGGAAATACGGCCTAACTGTTGGGAAACATTAGGAAGTCCACTGTTGGGAAACATTAGGAAGTCCTTAAGAGATCGAGTGCATACTCTTAGAACAACCATTAGAAGTATATCACATTGAAACCTGAAGCATAATATCTAATCAAAAGTAGAACACAACCTTAGTCTCTCTCTCGTATTAATTACAATTCAAGTCAACGTATTCATTTACTTTACACAACAAATATTTCAAACTATTCGGAATAGTATAGCCTTTAAAGACTAGTATCGCATACAATTAGTACCCTTTTCTTTCCATATTCCCTGTGGATTCGACCCCAACTTTGATTGGGTTATTATATTTGACAACGATCGCTTTACACCACTCATAGGTGTAATTTGAGCGTACCAACCGGTATGGAAGTGACAACATTGTTGTTAGCATTTTTTTTTTTTTTAATAAAAGCACTATTTTTGCTTAATTTGAAAGGCAAAATTATAAGAAAGTAGATAAACGAAAATCCTGACAGAATAGATGTGCCACGCCAGATTTCAATGTCCCTGCTTTAGATAATTATATAGATCACATATATATAAGTACTTGTTCAACGTAACTGATGAGACTTTCATCCAGTAACTTGCATCCAAGTCAATAACGTGATTAAAAAGAATTGAACGGCAACAATCAATAAAAAAAACGTTTCGTAAGATGTGCTTAAACCAAAATGTTCAAAGAATTGAGCTTATCGCCCACAAATGACCAACCATCAAAGGAGAATAAATGTGTAAGTGATCAAAAGGTTGAGATTTGTGAGAATTTGAATTGTTTTGAGAGGAATTTCATATTGTATTCCACTATCAATCGAAACAATATCACAACATACAAATAGACCGGGACTAATCAAACTGGAGTTATGATTCGATTTATAGATTTCCGTAAAAATATTCAAGGCACCGATGTGATTTGTGTAGTATGATCGGTTCTACAGAAGAATTGTATAGTTGGTCTTACCGTTATCAAAAAAGAATAGTAATTGACACCATCGTTATCAAACAAAAGGATATATAATTGACCTCAAGCTACCTGAATTAACTAAAGGTGACTTTTTAGTTATGAAATTAGTATAGGTGACTTGTGGGGACCATTTCATCTCAAAACCCATTTAAATATGGATTAAGATAATTGAGGTTCAAAGTGTATTTTTTAAAACTTCTTAATCTTTTATAAAATATAAAAAGATCTCAACTTAATTCAAAAAACCCACTAGCCCCCCTTCTCATCCTCCCACCCCTCCCCCAGCCCCACACCCCACCCCCCTCCCCCAAATTTTTTTTTTTTAAAAAAAGTTTTGATAATTTTTATTTTGCTTTGTCACCGGTCCCCTCCTCCTCCCACTCCTCCCCCCACCCCACACCCCCCCCCCCCCAATTTTTTTAAAAAAAAGTTTTGATATTTTTATTTGCTTTTTCACTAGCCCCCTCCTCCTCCCACCCCCCCCCCCCCCAAATTTTGTTTTTATTTGCTTTTTCACAGCCCCCCCTCCCGCCCCCCTTCCCCCCCAAAAAAAAAAAAAATTTAAAAGTTTTAATTTTTTTATTTGCTTTTTCACCCCCCCCCCCCTCCTCCCCCCCCCCCCCCCCCCCCCATTTTTTTTTAATTTTGATTTTCTTTATTTGTTTTTTCAACCCCCCCCCCCTCAAAAAAACAAATTTAATTTTTTTTTTACCCCCACACCAATTTTTAAATTTTGTTTTTTGATTTTTTTTATTTATATTTTCACCCCCTTTCTCCTCTTATAACCCCGACCCCCCCCCCCCCCCCATACAAAAAAAAATTGAAAAGTTTTCTTTTTGTTTTTTTGCACCCCCACCCTTCCAAAAAAGTTTTTTCAAAAAAATTATTTTTTTTGCACCACCCTCCCCTCCCTCCCTAAAAATAAATGATTTTTCTTGAAAAGAGTTTTGAATTTTTTTTTTTTTTTTTTTTCTTACTTCCCCCACCCATCCGAAAAAATTAATTTTGTTTTTAAAAAAAATCCGTGCCCTCCCCCTCCAAAAAAAAATCTTGGAAGGAAGTTTTGAATTATTTTTTTTTTTGTTTTGGGTTTAGGAAAAATTTGGATAAAATCCAGGTTGTTGTTGTTGTGTGTTTGTAGTGAAATAGAAGGTTTTTAAATTGTTGTCCCGGTATGGTTCGGGGTTTAGGAAAAGATATCCAACATATGATTTTTTTTTTCTTGTCACCTGTATTTATACGGTTCATCTATAGAAGATATCAACGTATTTGTAGTTATTGCAACAAGTTCTACACTTGTGGCAACAAGTAGATAATCATTGCAACAACTACAAATCACATTGGACATAAGCATGATTATTTGGTTACATTTGTAGAAAATATCCATGATTTTTAGTTGTTGCAACAAGTTCTACACTTGTTGTAACAAGTAGACAATCTGTTGCAACAACTACTAATCTGTTAGACATAGCTTCGATTATTTGTTTACAACTTGTAGAAGATATCAATATTTGTAGTTGTTTGGTAACAAGCTCTACACTTGTTGCAACAAGTAGACAATCTGTTGCAACAACTACAAATGTGTTGGACATAGCTTCGAGTTATTTGGTTGTTTGTAGAAGATACCCACAGATTTGTAGTTGTTGCAACAAGCTCTACACTTGTTGCAACAAGTAGACAATACATTGCAACTACAAATCTGTTGGACATAGCTTCAGTTATTTGGTTCTATTTGTAGAAGATATCACAAGCATTTTTAGTTGTTGCAACTAGGGTTGTTCACGGTTTTGGTTAAAACCAAAACCAAATCAAAATTTAACTAAACCAAATAAAAAAAACGAGACATTTGGTTTGGTTTTGGTTTGGTTTTAAATTTTAAAAACCGATAATATTTTAGTTTGGTTATGGTTCTATTAAAAAATAACGGAATAAATAACTAGAACCAAACCAATAAATTATATACATAAATTTTATAATTATTTATATGTATAATAGTAGTTTTTCATAAATAATTATAAATATTTTGTCCTTTATGTTATTTGTGAATGATGTTTATGAACTTATTTATTTTGATTAGTTGTGGTATTTGGAGCCAAGGGGGCTGTTGAACAATTACTGTTTATGAACTTATTTATTTTGCTTACTAATTGTTGCAATAGATGCATATAGTAGAATTGCTTGGTTGCTTAGTTGCTTAGTTGTTACAACAAATTACTCACCTTGTTGGAAAAAAATCAAAAAATTGCTTAAATTATTGTAAAAACTAAAAAATATGTCGCAACAGATGAGTTAATTGTTGCATGAACAGATCATACACTTGTTGAAGAAGTTGCAACAAGTTACTAATGCATTTCAACGAATGGATCGATTGTTTAAGCAAGTTGACTAATTGTTGTAACAGATTAATCACCTTGTTTAAATGATTGCAACAACTTACTCATATGTTGCAGCAGGTATCTCATATGTTGCAGCAGGTATCTCATATGTTGCAACAACTTACTCATATGTTGCAGCAGGTATCTTATATGTTGCAACAACTCCTCCATTATTGCAACATATTCACGATATTGCTAATCGTTTAAATAAGTTACTAATCTCTTTAGACAAATTGCCTAAATGATTCAACGAGATCATACAATTGTTGAAGAAGTTGCAACAAATTACTAATATATTTCAACAAGTTACTAATCCGTTCCAACAAGTAACTAATCTGTTTAAACAAGTTATTAATCTATTTGTGAGATAGTACGATTGTGGAAGAAGTTGCAACAAATTACTAATGCTTTTCAACAAGTTACTAATCCGTTTCAACAAGTAACTAATCTGTTTAAACAAGTTACTAATCTGCTGCAATCATACGATTGTGGAAGAAGTTGCAACAAATTACTAATGATTTTAGTAGATATATATATTGATCACTAAATATAGTTGATTTCCATTGTTTATCACTAAATATGGGTGAATCAAGTAGTTCACACCAATTCACTCCAATGATCACTCCATTTAGTGCGTATTGGACTTAGTTGATCATCTATCCTGACCCAAAACACCATCAAATTACTTAAGTATATATATTGATCAATAAATATGGTTGATTTCCATTGTTTATCACTAAATATGGGTGAATCAAGTAGTTCATATCAATTCACTCCCATGATCACTCCGTTTAATGCGTATTGGACTTAGTTGATTATCTATCCGACCCAAAACACCATCAAATTGCTTAAGTATATATATTGATCAATAAATATGGTTGATTTCCATTGTTTATCACTAAATATGAGTGAATCAAGTAGTTCCCATCAATTCACTCCCATGATCACTCCATTTGGTGCGTATTGGACTTAGTTGATCATCTATCCTGACCCAAAACACCATCAAATTGCTTAAGTATATATATTGATCAATAAATATGGTTGATTTCCATTCTTTATCACTAAATATGGGTGAATCAAGTAGTTCCCATCAATTCACTCCACATGATCACTCCGTTTAGTGCGTCTTGGACTTAGTTGATCATCTATCCTGACCCAAAACACCATCGAATTGCTTAAGTATATATTGATCAATAAATATGGTTGATCTCCATTGTTTATCACTAAATATGGTTGATTTCCATTATTTATCACTAAATATGGCTGATTCCCTTTATTGATCACTAAATATGGGTGAACCAAGTAGTATCTGTTGCAACAAGTGTAGTATCTGTTGCAGCAAGTGTAGTATCTGTTGGAACAACTGTAGTATCTGTTGGAACAACTGTAGTATCCTTTGTAACAACTGTGGTATCTGTTGCAGCAACTGTAATATCTGTTCTAAGAATACACTTAGAATTGCCCATCTAATCCATGAAATTACTATCTAATCCATTAAGGATATATATATATATTCATCACTAAATATCGTTGATTTCATTTGTTTAACACTAGATATGGGTGAATCAAGTAGTTCACATCAATTCACTCTAATAATCACTCGTTTAGTGCATCTTGACTTAGTAGATCATCTTTCTTGACTCAAAATACTATCAAATTGATTAAGTATTATATATTGATTACTAAATATCGTTGATTTCATTTGTTTATCACTAAATATGAGTGAATCAAGTAGTTCTCATCAATTCACTATAATAATCACTCGATTTAGTGCATACTTGACTTAGTAGATCATCTTTCACGACTCAAAATACTATCAAATTGATTAAGTATTATATATTGATCACTAAATATCGTTGATTTCATTTGCTTATCACTAAATATGGGTGAATCAAGTAGTTCACATCAATTCACTCTAATGATCATTGGATTTAGTGCATATTCATTTCAAATTACCATCAAATTGATTAAGTATTATATATTGATCACTACTTATCATTGATTTTCTTTGTTTATCACTAAATGTCATTGATTCCCTTTGTTGATCACTAAATATGGGTGAATCAAGTAGTATCTGTTGCAACAACTGTAATATCTGTTGCAACAAGTGTAGTATCTATTGCAATAACTGTAGTATCTGTTGCAGCAAAAGACATAGTTGTTGAACAAGTCCTTACTCTTGTTGGATAAAACACAACAAGTTACAACTTTACTGCAAAAGTCACTCCACTTGTTGAAAAACCCCAACATGTAACTTAGTTCTTCCGTAACAAGGCTGTCGGTTGTTGCAATGATTGCTTATTCTTGGAAATCTTTTAGCAGTTGGATAAAACACAAGTTACTAGTTGTTGCAACAAGTTACTGAAATTGCAAACAGATTCATTCTTCTTTCGAAAACCATTCGACAATTTATTAACAACACACATTTGTGATTTGAACACGATCAACATATCATATAAACCAAGTTCACAAGCACGAAGAAGAAATTAACATTCTAAAAAAGAATAACATTAAAATGTCATAAAGTTCCAATAAATAACTGTTATTACAACACAGTGCAATTAACAACTATGGAGCATTTCGGCTTGGACAACAACTACAAATCTGCTGGATATTTTATACAAACGAACCAAATAAGCGAAGCTATATCCAACAGATTTGTAGTTGTTGTAGATTATCTACTTGTTGCCACAAGTGTAGAACTTGTTGCAACAACTATAAATCTGTTGGATATCTTCTATAAACATAACCGGATAAATACCCGACAAGAACAAAAAACATCTATTGGATATCTTTTCCTAAACCCTGAACCATACCAGGACAACAACAGAAAAACCATCTATTTCACTACAAACACACTACAACAACAACCTGAATTTTATCCAAACTTTTCCTAAACCCAAAAAAAAAATCAAAACTTATTTTCAATATTCTTTTTGAGTGGGGGAGGGGGGTGGTGCAAAAAAAAAAAAACTTTTCAAAACTTTTTTTAAAAAAACAATTTTGGGGGGGGGGTAGTGAGGGGTGGTAGGAGGAGGGGGGTGAAAAAATAAAATAAAAAATCAAATTTTTTTAATAGTTTTGGGGGGGGGGGGGGGGGGGGGGGGGGTTGGGAAGAGGAGTGGAGACTGGTAAGAAAAAATTAAAACTTTTTTTGGGGGTGGGGGGAGAGTTGCGAGGAGGAGGAGGAGGGGGGGGGGGTGAAAAAATAAATAAAGAAAATCAAAAAAAAATTAATTTTTTTAGAGGAGGGGTGGGGGGAGTGGGGGTGGGGGATGAGGGTGGGGGGTGGGGGAGGGTTGTGAGGAGGAGGAGGAGGGGGTGAAAAAATAATAAAGAAAATTAAAAAAAATTAATTATTTTTTTGGGGGGGTGGGGGCGGGGTGAGGAGTTAGGCGGTTGGGAGGAGGAGGGGGTGAAACAAAAATAAAGAAAATAAAAAAAAAATTGGTCATGGGGTGGGGGCGGGGAGGGGGGGCAAGGGAGGGGGTAGGGGTGGGGGGAGGGTTGCGAGGAGGAGGAAGAGAGAGGGGTGAAAAAACAAATAAAGAAAATTAAAAAAAAAAATTAATTTTTTTTTTTTTTTTTTTGGGGGGGGGTGCGGGGTTAGGGGGTTGGGAGGAGGAGGGGGGTGAAAAAAAAATTGGCTGGGGTGGGGTGGGGGCGGGGGGCAGGGGAGGATGGTGGGGGCATGGGGTCGGGGGCGGGGTCTAGGCGAGAGTGGGTCAAAGTGTTAAAAATAAAACTTGAGTGCAAGTGTTAAAAATAAAGTTAAGGGTTAAAGTGTCAAAATAAAACTTTTGAACTTCAAAACCCCTTAATCACTAATAGAAAATTATCACCTCTACCTAATAATTAAAACTTGAGTCACCTATACTAAAATAAAAAACTAAAGAGTGACTAATAATTAAATGCCTCGAGATAGTAATACATTGACTGAATGATTAAAATTCAAAGACTCTAGTAGAAGGCGACTTACCATAATGTTGGTAGCGTTTGAACTTTCAAACTAGCATTGTGAACCATAATACTGCAACAGAATTGACAGAGAATCAAAAAAGTAGTGTTTAAAAAAATGGGAGTTTTCAGATAGGTATGACTCTTACTTTCTCTTTACTCCATTTTGTTGTCTGTGCCTTTGGTAGAACAAACGAAGGAGTGGAAGGGCCTAGAACTTGTCTTTGAGAACCCCCTTGACTTATCTTCGAAAAAGTCCAATTGAATGTCAAATGAAAATAATCCTCAGAGAGAATTGATATAGAAGATTGTTTAAAGTGTCGGTTCAAGAATAATTGAATCTCAGAATTTGGTAAACAAAAAAGCCAAATAATGCAAATTTGATTGTTACAACTAATAAAATCAAGCAGGAAATCAATAATATAGAAAATAAAGAGCATGAAACACCAACCAAGCATGAAAGAGAACCTGAAAATCTCAAAAAGAGAATCATAAAGCATAACCTAAAATTCTGAAAAGACAAAAGGGAGATTTATCTTAATCTCAAATGGGGAGAGAAGAGTAAGAAGTGGTTGGTAAGCGTTGTAATTGAAAAAGAAGAGGCCGCGAAACGGTATATGAAGCAAATAAGGGAATTTTGTTTTATGAAGTAGCACATAATCAAAGGTAAAATAGGGATAAAAACTCCAAAAACAGAGGAAACCAGAAATCATTAATTTAGCTTTTCTTGCTTTCAGTAATAATGGTTCCACCAATGGTAGCAGCCTGTGGGTTGTCAATGAAGAAGTGAAACGGTAAGTGATGCTTGGAGAACTGAGGAGAAGAGACATAGGCTTTAATGTTCACGTCTTTTCTATTTCTTTTCTTTTTTTCAATGAATAAATCGGGAATAAATAAGGAAAAAGGCCAAAATTCTGAAGAAAAAGTAAAAGAAAGAGAGTAAGTCCATTTAAAAAAAGAATGACATGTCTCTATATTAAAAAAATAATTTAATTTTGAAATTCTCATTTTATACTTGATGACATGCTAAATTTTATTTAAAATGTCATAACATTAAAAAATCATAAATTCTACAGTATTTTTTTTTCGCCTAATACCCGAGGTTGTAGGTTTGAATCCCATCTCGGCATAAAAAAAAAAAAAAAAAAAATCGCAAGGCGAAGTTGCAAAATTACGCAGCAAGAGCGAAAATTTACAAATTTTGCCCATGTGCAAGTCTTCTCTTCTTAAGGGCAAAAGTTAAAAACCACCATTTTGAGGGGCAAAAATTAAAACCACCCCGGCGAAGGCAATCATGCAAATTTCCCCAGCAATCATATATATATATATATATATATATATATATATATATAAAAGCAGGATAAAGGTCCGCTGACGTAGAGCAATAAAAATGTAGGGATTGTATTTATCTTTTTTTACAATATTTTGACATTTTCCAATGTAAAAAAGAATAACTAAAAAAAAAAAAAAAAAAAAATACACGGACACAAAAGTGCCGCTTCGGCAACCCAAACCTTTTCAACCTCTTTCAATACCAAACCTTCCCTCACTCTCACGGTATTCTTCCATCCCTTTTCAGTTTCCCTACTCAATTTACTCCTCTTCCTCCGTATTCTCCCTTCACTGCACTAAAATAGAATTAGGGATACACAGTGCTACCACCATCAAAATTCAACTCCCTGTAAATTCTCATTGGAGCCACAGAAATTTCTTTCTGTTCTCCATTCCTCTTCTCCTACCGCTCTGTATTTCCCAATCATCGTCACCCTTAGGGTTTGCTAATAACTTTGAAAGACGTTCAGGGCTTTACAAACTGGAATAGCTTACATAGAATCATCTTCATAATAAAGGTATGAAAATCCTCAATTTCCAACCACTTTAATTTTCTTTTGTTGCAGGGCTTCCTCGACCACTCAACTATTCCCTTGGAAATCTTTTCAAACTACTTTCTTCTAAATAAATTTAGATCTTTCACTCCCTTATCTTGAATATAGCGTTATTATTTGATAAAAATGAATAAATCTCAACCGGAATTTATCATTTTATATAATTCTTTTTATATATAGCAGGATAAAACTTCTAAACCTTCGATTGTTGGAAAAATTACTCGGGCTTAACATTTTCTCGAAATTCTCTTTTTGTTCCTACTTGCTTTTGGATAGAATTTTTAAACCTTTCATTGTTGGAAAATCGGCAAATGAAGTTATCATTAAATTTTGCGGGATAGCATTTTTAAACCTTCCATTATTGGAACATGAATTTGTGCACATTTAAGGGATACTGGCAGGTATTATCAGCAGCTTTGGCATTTCGTTGCAAGTTTTCGCTCTGAAAATCAGGTCTTATCTTCTATGGTCCGATTGTTATATTAGTAGCTCTAATTAATTTATATGCATATGATGCAATGTTCTGCAATATTTTTCTGTTTTTAATATCTTTTATCCTTCTTACTGCCTTTTCCTCTTTACCTATTCCCTGTTTATATGATGTTATTGTTCGAAAATTTCTATTTGTTTTCTTGGCAAATGGTTGAAATAAAAGTGTATATTTTCTGTGATGGGTGGGAAAGAAGAGTCAACAATGTCATTAAGGACGTGAAATGCTCGTACAACGATTATTGGAGAAATTAGTACAAGAAGCCATGGATACACTTCTTGATAATGGTATCCGAGACAACCAGTGAGGGACGATCATAACAAATTTTACAAGTCATTTTCTGATGTAATTAAAGGAGGTGAATGCAATCTGATACATAAATCAGTTAGTTTGCTAACTTTTGGTGTCTTTTTTTTTTTTTTTTGGTCATTTAAGGCACAGTGACAACTGCCACAAGTACACTTGTGTCAGCAAATTATATGGACCATAAATGATGTTAAGCAAATTAATGTAGAGTCAGCCCTTTCTTTTTCTCTGGTATGTATAAAGAGATCAGCTACTTGCTATTTTACATTGCAAGCAGCATTTGAGTGGTTATAGGGCATGTAATATTTTATATCTTTTTCTCCTCTTAAGGAGCTACTCTCTTCGGCTATGCTCCACTGGATCTTTCTACACTCCTCTGTTTGGTGACTTAGCAAGTCAATTATTTCTTTTGATACTCTTAGCTTAAAATTTCTTCTTTGCACCATAATTTATTCTCATGAATACATATGTTTTTAGGGTCTGTTTGGAAAGCCACCAGGTAATTGGAATTGGTGTAATTACTAGGGTAGTAATTACACAGCCTAGTAATTACACAATATTGTAATTACAACG
Organism: Lycium ferocissimum; assembly: GCF_029784015.1. NCBI lineage: Eukaryota > Viridiplantae > Streptophyta > Magnoliopsida > Solanales > Solanaceae > Lycium > Lycium ferocissimum. Next base: position 11,456,033 of record NC_081345.1, on the reverse strand, counting down.
ACCTGTTTGTTTGTCAAAATGTAATTACAGTGTAATTACAAGCGTGTTGTTTGGTTGTACAGGTGCAATTACACAGTTTATTTAATTTTAAAATAACATTTAATTATCAAAAAATTAAAACTCATATTAAAAAATATGTGCATTTATAAATGATATTAAATTAGTTATTTAATAACACATTTTTTTCTAGAAAATATATTAATTAATAATCATATATTTGTAACTAATATTGTAAAAAATAATTGACAGATATTTTTCAAATTAATAATATTTTAACTTTAATTAATTATAAAACATAAAAGCAGACTTTTTTTGCGAGATCATCATGGATGGGATGTTTGACAAAAAAAAATATTTATAAATATAATGCTATAACATTATTCAAATGTTTGACAAAAAAATCTATCAACTGTAAGTGAAAAATAAACAACATGCAATGTAAAATAACAAGTCAATTGTACTGAAGCAAATAAATTAAAATCGAAAATATGACCTAAATTCAAAATCCAAAAGAAAAAGTTTAACATAATACTCTTATGTCAAATTCCAACATTACATACGTAAGTTCCAACGTGACTTAAGCAAATACAATGTAAGTTCCAATGTGATTTAAATAAATATAATTCAAAAGAAAGGAAAAATAAAGTGTATAACCTCATTCATAACGAAATTCTACTTTAATAACGTTACTCATTATATGGCAAGTTTGTTAATGACTCATTCTTTCTAATATTAAGAGGTGTAGTTTCAACAATTAGAATAATAGCGCGGTTATGTTAAATTAATAAAATAAAAAAAATATGAGCAATTATATGGAACCACAAGAAGTAAAGGTTGGGATTGAGAAGAAAGGAAATGAAATATAAATAATATAAAAAGAAAAATACCTTTTAAAAAAATAATAATAATTAAAAAGTAAAAATACAAAAAGAAATTGAAATAATAGAAATAAAAAATAAATTAAAAATGAAAAGAAATTAAAATAAAACAAAAAAGAAAGAAACTAAAAAGTAACCTTGAAATTACAGGAGGTAATTACACCCAATTCCCACCTAACTATGTAATTACTTGGTCAAACAAACAGACCAAATTGTGTAATTACACCCAATTCCAATTACCTGGGTGGCTTTCCAAACTGGCCCTTAATGTGATATGTTTTAACTATGTTAGTGAAGTCATATGTTTGATCGTGTATAGAAAGGTCCAAATAAAGAGGATTTGGTTGAACAATGAGACAACCCGCTCTTGCAAGAGAATACTAGATGCCACTGAAAAGGGAGTTGCAAGAGAACACAACCCGCTCTTGCAACCGAATTATCTATCGAGTGGATATGAAAGATGAGGTAAAGAACATTTGTCTATCATGTCTCTTAAGTCTTATCATTTTGAAACATGACAGTTAATTGAAATTTTGCTGAATCTTATAGCCTTTAATAAAAAATATTACTCTGTTACATTCTGTTTTATTATATATTTTACTTGTTTTAAGTACTTTAACTGTTCAACTGCACTTTTGTAGCTGAATTTGTTGATGAGATCGTGAAAAATAATAAATTGAATGAATACATCACGGTTGTTTAGTGAGTTCAATTTATTTCTCTTTATCTTTTGTGACCCGACATAGTATTATTTTCCCATTTTTGCATTTCTTTGTTAGGTAGAGTACTAATACCAAGATTCCAACGATGATCTGAAGGGTCAACTTTTTTGGAAGAACATTGTGCTCGGTAATCTATATATATATATAGGACATGGGGCCGATGATGCGACACTCTCCTAAGCCAGGATTCATATTTTTCTTTTTTCTCAGATTTTTGGCATTTTTACTCAATTGTTTCATTTAAAACTACTACATTAAAGAAAAAATTAAGCGTCACTATTATAACAGCTGAGACTGAAACATCAATATTCATGAAACGATGCCCCCACAGTTAAAAATCCTGGACGTTTGTGGTTTATGCTTTTAATCTCAGAGTAGACTTTACTTCTTGGAAGTTTTCATCTATACTCCACAACCACTTCGCCGTAATATCACCGTGCTATTCCCACTATAACATGGCACATTAATCTCCTCCGTCATTCGCTGCAGCTTGGCACCATTTTCCTTACGGTACATTCTCCTCATATTATTCAACATTTGTAGGTGTACGTCAATTTGTGCACCTGTGAATCAGAGGCGTATCTAGCCTACAAGGTAGAGGTTTAATTGAACCCCAAACTTTCGATGCGGAACCTAAATTTATGTATAAAAAATTATTAAAATTGCAATAAATAGTAGATATGAATCCTTAACTTTAAAAATATAATGGGTTTAATGCTAAAAATCTTAAGATTGAACCCATAAAATTTAAATCCTAGATCCGCCTCTGCTGTGAATTATGTTGATGTTAACACTGATTTAAGCAATGTGCAACTGATGATCGTCATTCAATTGCTAACATTATTGCCCATATATAAGTTTTCCATTATTCCTCTGTTTTCTTCTACAACATGTATTGCTCAAATGTTCCTCAATACGCAACTTCTAGGGAGAGGTTTCAGTTTTCCCTGTCCGAGTAAGGCTTCTTTGTCTTCCCACCAATTTCAACTCCTATTTTTTTTTAATTTTTTTTTTTAATTTTCACCAATCTTGAACAAATTCATTGTCAATTCAATGGAGACCCTTTACTTAAAATTCCCATTGTCATTGTTATCATCACTGGTAAATTTTGCATCCTCCTTAAATTTGTGTAGACAATACTTACAGTACTCTTCACCATGAAATTTTACCATAGCCTGTGCTACCCGCAATTATTGTATCCGATAAATCATCCGTGTATAGACTGAATATTTTGGTGTTCCATCTGGGTGTTGAAACTCGAATAGGATGGGCGCTAATATGCATGACAACTAACCGGAAAGGACATGGAACAGTGGCTATTGTTCCAAGAACATAATTGATGAAGTTATATTCGATTTAGCTGTGTAAGGGGACTATCTTCAAGGCACAAGCCCTTAAGCTTACTCACAATCGCGAACAAGTAATAGCAATAAATACTTCGGCTAATATCGCAAATAAAAAACTAACTGGACATAGCAAATGTTGTGTGGTAAAATGCAGACCTTTTCATCAATGAAGATTATTTTCATTTTTTTCTCATAGATCTGTTATAATTTGTGTCAAAAAACCTTTAATCACTATGCCATGGAATTTGGTTTGTTTGTAGTAGGTCCAGTGAAACTTTTAAAGAGAGATCAAGCACATTAGTGGAATATCAGTTTATGCAAAGGGACACCGTTCGAAGTTCCCCATTGAGGACTCTCAGAAGACTGACAAAATTGAGACCTGTTTAAGGATGTGCTCAAGGGTAATAATGATTTTTGAAGTGCTAAAACATCGGTATTTATGGTTGTCACGCATACAGAAGGAAGACTTTACCAAATGATGTTTGCAGATCGTACTTATGAAAGGAAGCCAGCGATTAGGATTAGCAACGTTCCCTAATTATATCAGTTTTGAACTACATGAAAAAGGGTTGTTCTGTCATAAATATTCAAAGGTAAAGTTCAAAAGAAGCTTCTATTTGATGTCGTTTGCACGTTAGTAGACAGTTCTACTGCTTCAGGATACAACAAAGACTTAAATGTAGGGTGGTGCGCTCTTCTAAAAGTTGGTACCCTATTGCAACAGTTAACAAAGACTTAAATGTAGGGTGGTGCGCTCTTCTAAAAGTTGGTACCCTATTGCAACAGTTAATTGTGGACAATTTCATGGCAATAGAAGAACTCATTATATCAGGGATATCTAAGAAAAACTCGGGGCCGATCTTTTTGCTGGGTTGATGTATTTAGCTTTCTTTATTATTTTAACTGTTCAAGTATAACTTCTTTGCTGAACCATTGATGATCTTCTTAAAAAGATTTTGGAGGAATACATCACGATTGTTTTGTGTATGCAACTTATTTGTCTTCTTTTTCTTTGCAATTGCCTCTGCATTTTGCTTTTCTTCTCCTTTTTTGTGTTGCGTTTCTTCATTAGTCAGCGAACTAATGCGAGGATTTCAATGACCTTCGAAGGGTGAAGATAATTGGAAAAACATTATGTTTGGCAATTTCCAATCAACATTATCATTTGCTTAAAGTTTTAGTCAATTTTATTTGTGTTGTTTATTAGTGATTCAACTTATTTAAACTATCTATTGATATTAACAATGATGATTTTAGGGAACCTTTACACCATGAAGTTCTTGAGAACGAGCATAGTGACGTGATGAGATTGAATATTCTATACTTTTTTGTGTAAACGAAAAATGAAAACAGATGATTGATTATTTTTGGAAAAAAATAATTAATTAGAGGTTCTTGAGATAGGTGACAATATCAAATATTTTCAATTCACGTTATTTTTAGTTTACACAAGAACCTATCTTTCCATTATTTTCAATAATTAGATATTAGAAAAGGATTGTTCGTAAGTTTAATGCAATTATTCATGACCGCACGAAGCGCGGGCAAATTACCTAGTTATATTACTATTACTGTATATATAAGGGACAATCAAGGGGTATTTGTAGTCCTCACAAAAAATTTCAATTTAATGTCAAACTTTTGAATTAATTACTTCTAGGTCCCAAATTTATTTTTTAAGGTCAAATTTTATTTTTAATTTTATTCTCTACTTTTCATTACTTTACTACTATATATAAGGGAGAATAGCCATTTTTTGTAGTCTCCACGTGAATTTTTTTGACTCTTTTTACCCTAATTGAAATTTTAATAGCTTTGTGAATCTTCACACATTTTGGTAAATTTTAAGAACTTTAAGGACTTTTTCATGCCACTAAAAATGATGGTGTTATGGAAAAAGTTATAGAGGCCCCACAAAGCATACTCATACATATTTGAATCTTTTATGTAGAAATATTATTAAACTTGTTTTAAATTATGTTTTTCCTTAAGAATTTATTATAGACACATAAAGAATTATCTTGTCATTCATCTCTATCTTAATATAGGCTTAATTATTGAACTAAAATATTATTCTTATAATACTATTTATTGTTTATTGATGTTATTTACCATTTATCATTTGCTATTTTAATTTTTCGTTTGTCCATTTAGTAATTTCTTTTTAATTTTCTCCTACAATCTTATGTCGTGCATGCTGGCGAACATAAGTAATTTATAAGGATTTCACTTAAGTTTGGATAAGGTTTTAAATTAAGAAAATAAATATAAATAACTTATATCATTGTTAAATACTTCAAAAATATATCAAAAATGTAAATTATAGTCCGTCCGTCTCAATCGAAAAAAAAAATTCTGAAGTACGGTAGTTAATTAATAAATTTTACGTGCGCACACTATTAACATAAAATTTATTTACTATATTAAAAGAGTTACTATAAAATATTATTTTTATATATTCTGAAAATGTTTGAAAAAATAATGTAGTTAAAGAAAATACAATTTGATTTTCAAATAGTAATAATACTAGAAAATTGAAAAAATTATATTTTTTACTTTTTTCTTAAATATTAAAATATTTTACAAAATATCGGATAATCAAATTTTATATAGTTTAGGATTAAATAGTTACGTTTAACATGAAAAAGTTATTACAATGTAGATTTTATAAAATGGTATATTAAATTAAGAAAAGGTAAAAAAAATGTTATTTTTTAACATGCATCTTTTGGAAGGTAAAAGAAAGATTAAAGTCAAAAGAATTAATTTGATTGACTTTTCAATATTATTTTGTGATTTAATTTGAAAGAATCTACAAAAAATTCTTGTAATATCAAGGCTTTTAATCATTTATATCTATTTGTATGTTAACTTTATTGATTTCATCATGCAACAATATTTGTGCATCAAATATTTTTGACATAAATTGAATACTGTAATATCTTTGGTAAAAAAAATAAGTTAGCTAATATGGATTCAATTCAAAGAAACAAATGAAATTAATTTAACATATGAAACTCAATTTGGATCATCAGAGACTTTAATCTCAAAAAGTTTAAGTAAAATGAAAATTAGAAGAGCTTTCAAATGTTTGATTTTTTTTTTTAAAAAAATCTAATATATAAACTAAGAAAAATACTTTCATTTAATTTTTAGGTAAGCTTTTGTACTTTAATATTTTAAAAGTCTTTCAAGATCATATCAATGTTACGTTGAAGAAAAAACAGAATAAATTTTAAAAATATTTAAAAATTAAAATTTTATCGTCAAGAAGCCCGGGCAAAATTTTATATATATATATAAAATTTGTACTTTATATATATATATATATATATATATAAGATTTTAGAAAGTCCTTGTGCGGGTCCCACGAGGTTGAATAAAAAATCTGTTTGACAGCGTTACCCAAGTTGGTTGGTTTTTCAAATCTATCGGCTTTTCTTGCATAATAAAATAATCATAGGAAAACAATACTAGTAGCATTCACACAAAATAGTACTACCACCAATTTGATTTTGATAATGAAAAAAGAAAAGAAAATCTTAAACCTTTTTGTTAGAAAAGACATAAATCTGGTACTACCAAAATATCTTCCAATGAGATATAGGACTATACACTATACAGTAATAAGCAAAAGAGAAGTGGACGGGGAAAAACAATGGATAGAGCAACACCTGTTCGGAGCTCACATACTTCCACCGCCGATCTGCTGACGTGGTCTGAGGTTCCTCCTTCGTCCGGCAACTCTTCTGCCGTCGCCAACTCCGGCAGTGCCTCTCGTTCTCATCAGGTGAGTAATCATTTCTTCATTTATGGTTTTCGCAAAGAAATAGATCTTGGGCCTAAGGAAGATTACCCAAGACCATATAAAGAGTCCCAAGACCGATGTGGGACTTAAGACAGTTTTGCTTATCTTTTTTAGTGTTTCCTTATGGCAGCCTTCTGATCGAATTAGTAAGGCCGTCTTTGGTGGTCAGATCACTGATGAAGAAGCTGATAGCCTAAACAAACGGTAATTAAGACACTCAAGTCATTTCAATTGTTTGCCATTTTCATGAGCTCTTTTTTTTTTTGTTTGTTAATTATTTCTTGAAGTTCAGATCTTTGCTTAACATAACCATGTTTTCTCCTCATGTACTGGCAATTCTATTCAATAATCTCTTAGATCTGATAATGTATTTCATTATTTTATTTTTTGCTTTCTTTTATAATCCCATTTTAGTACTTCCTCGGTCTGTCGCAAAAAGGGTGTCTATTTAGTAAGTTTTCTGATTCCAACATTCTACGTAACAAGTTTAGGACTACACACTTCTTTAACTTAAGATTCAAAAGTCTTCCCTTTGAATTGTGACGGAGGTAGTATTTATTAGAGCTACTATTCATCTGCTCATGCATGCCTTTCTTGATCTATGTATGTTTGCCTATCTAGTGGTCTTGTTTCAACTGGAAGTTTGTTGAATGTGTCTCCAAATCTCTTATGGTATCAAAATGATCTTTATTTCTTTTGGGAAGGTGCCATCAGTACTGAAACCCAGTTAAGGGAGAGGCCAATGGGTCCCTTCTTTGAATAGTTCACATAGCCAGCAACATTGCCGATGTTGTAATTGGTTTAATCTAAATTGTGTTGACAAAGTGGTCACCACATAAAGGGTTGATTTACTTGTTTCCCGAGGCAGAGCGAGAGTGTCGGCTCCGGGTTCGACCGAACCCAGTAGCTTTGGTTCAAACCCTGTATTTGTCTTAAAAATCCAATGAATATGTACAAATTATTAATTTAGAATCCCATAACTTAAAAAGATCAGAATTCAGAACCTATAAGCTTCAAATCCTGACTTTGCCTTTGCTTGTTTGCGATACAAGATATTTATTTGTAGACATTTCAATTTGCTCTTCTGATTTGATATCTGGTAGGTAGCTTACATCGGTTTCTGAATTGGACATCTGAAGTGTGTTGATATGAAGTGTAAAAACTTCAAGTATTTCACTAACAAGTGAGAATTCTACTCGGCAATTAGGAAAATAAAAGTCTATGATGAACAAGGCAAAGTTTTTATGGACCTTAAGATTATTATATTAACAGAATCTAGAAATTCGGACATCATCAGAATTAAATTGGTGAAAATTAAGCTTTGTGCTTGGTCTTTACTCTGTTTGCTTTGAAAAGCCAAAATTATCATTCAATGCCCTATTCTGTGACCTACTTGAAATAGGTTGTAATCATTTTTGGACATTATTCCGTTGACAAGTCATCCAATTTCGTGGACTGAAATATTTTTGTAATGAAGAGTTATGAAGCTTCGGAGATTAGTAAATGTCTATGATATGTTGGAAACTGATGTTGCTTAAGAATATAAGTAGCAAAAGGCTGCCAAGAATTAAATGGAGGACGAAACTCCAAGTTGTTTGTCCTTGTTATGCGCCATGATGGACTTGCTATCTTTCTAGCATTTTCAATCTCCTTTTTTTGTATTTCTTTACTGATCAATGATCTTGTTCAGTTAGGCGTATGGAGATGAATGACACTTCTAGGTTGACATTTAATTGTGTTAATTCTTCCCCCCCCCCCCCCACCTCTTCAGACTAGTGGAATCAAAATCTGGATTGTGTTTAATGTTTTTGTCTTAATTCGTAATTTAATTGAACCAAGAGATTCTTTTTGGAAACTGATAAAAAAGAGGAGGCTCTGTTTGGAAAAGAAATGAAAAAATCCAGTGACTCAACAACAAATTTGAAGTTATGTACTGTGATCCTTTGGACTAAGTCTTGTTGAAACTTGTCTTCAGGAAACCTTGTTCAGGGTATAAACTGAGGGAGATCAGTGGCAGCAATATATTTTCTGATCATGGTGAAGATGGTACATCAGAATCTGGAACATCAGTGCGCATTATTCAGGTATTTTTTCTCTTTTTAAGGAAAAATGATATACACTGGACTAGCAGGGTGAGCATACTGCCTAATTAGGAAACCGGTGAATAGAGATTTAACCAAAATATTTTACGGTGCACTGTAGCAAGCTGCAAATGGAATAAGCCAAATTTCATTCAGTACTGAAGAAGACATTTCCCCAAAGAAGCCTACCACTCTGACCGAAGTGGCAAAGCAACGTGAGTTGAGTGGAAACTTAGAAAGTGAGTCAGATAGCAAAGTCAAGAAGCAGCTATCAGATGCAAAGACCAAGGAGCTTAGTGGAAATGATATATTTGGTCCTCCTGCAGAAGTTCCCCCTAGATCACTGGCTGCTGCACGCTCCTTGGAGTCGAAAGAAAGCAAAGACATGGGTGAACCTGCGCCACGAACTGTACGCACATCTGTTAGGGTTTCTAATGTGAGTTGCCTTTGAGATTATTTTCGTTTTCCACCCCAACCTAAAATATTCAAAAGAAATGTCTGATCCCTTCCTACTATCTTAGTTGAGAAACAAATGATGAAGAGTTGGGTCAATGTTGATGTTGATGTTTTTAGCCTGATGAAATTCCTCAGCTGGGTTTAAAGTTGAGAGAAAGAAAGGGTTAATGTCCAGTAAGATGCTTTTTAACTTACTCTGGAAGTTATAAAGACTGGTCAAATAACTTAGATTTAGTGCCTCCGGTGGCTTAAGAATTCGAAGAACAAAAAGAGTTGTCAGCTGATAAGACTCATTTTGTGGAACCAGAAGAAATCAATGACTCAAGTGTTCTATTTTCTCCCGTGTCTGATGCAGTCTAAGATTGATGTTTATTGCTCAATTGTTGGTTTTTATCCTTTTTGAAAACCTTGGCTTCTACTGTTATGGGCTCTCATTATTCTTGCTGCATTTTGTAGCCTGCTGGTGGGCAAAGCAGTATCATGTTTGGTGATGAACCTGTTGTCAAGACAACAAAGAAAATACATAACCAGAAGTTTGCAGAATTGACGGGCAATGACATTTTCAAGGGAGATATTCCTCCTGGATCGGCGGAGAAGACACTGAGCAGTGCTAAACTGAAAGAAATGAGTGGTAATGATATATTTTCTGATGGAAAAATTGAATCCAGGGATCACTTTGGCGGTGTGCGCAAACCACCTGGTGGAGAAAGCAGTATCTCATTAGTGTAATCTCCTCAAATGGCTCTCATGTTGACCTGTAGTGTCTCCACATTGCAGTTGCTTTCTAACTAGTGAGGGACATCATGGCATTTAGGATTGAGGATTGTAAAACTTGATGTATCAATATTCTAATTTGCTCCAAACTGCAGAGTAGTTAGCCATTGAGCTTTTCTCATGAACTGTTGTAGCAATCCGGGAAAACCTAGCCCATTCTATTTGCCCCAGTTGTCTTTGTCAGTTGATCTATGGGTCCTATCTGATATTGAATTGTGTCATCCTACCTCGAACCGATGTTTTCTGCTATTATTGGTTAGCTGGCGTAGAAATGTATCCAAGAAAGGAATGAGATTTTGAAACTGAAAATTAGTTTCTCTTCTGCTTATTGCTGAATAAAAGCAAATGAGGAACTACTTTTGAAAAAGGACTTTTTAAAGGTTCTGCATAACCATGGTGGAAGCAGAGGAGTACCCTGTAGTTCTCACCGTTTCAATTGTTTCCATATGCAGCTGATACATGTTTTTGCTTCACTAGTTTGATAAATGAATCATCAACAGAAGTATTTTATTTGGATCTATTGATATAGACGAAACAACAGGAGATCACTAATTATGTGGATTATTCTTAAACGTTACTTTTTTGTTACAGTAATTATTGAGTAACTTCTTAGATGCAAATTTAATTGAGGAAAAAGAAAGTGACTTGCTTCTTGTCTAATCGCTTTGTCTTTCAAATATCCAGCACTAAGATCAGTGTTAGTGCAAGTCTGTAAAAGAACCACGGCCTAGTGACAAAGCCCACACTGCAACATAATGTCTAATATAAAACGATACAAATATTAAAATAACGTGAAGCTAATTGATCCCATTGGATAATGGACGTAGCACTACTCTATATGGACGTAGCACTACTCTATCTTAGGTAATAAAGTACGATTTCTACCTTGTTCATAGTATTTCTTGATTGATCGTTGTAATGGTTTAGTGTTGCTTTGTTTTATTCCTAGTGGAAAGAAGTCTGATGAGCTACTTATTAGTGTAAGCCTTGTTAGAGATCTTCCACGTAGTATCTTTGCCTAATTTCTTGCCAATGCCAAGTTCACCTTGTTATCTCAGTGCATTTACAAGAGGCTGCGTTCAGAAATTTGCTTTCTAGTATCTCTGTCTCATTTGTTGCCGGTGCCATGTTAGGAACCATTAGAAGCTGTTTGGGAAGCCAATTCTAGCGACTAGCATATGTTATGGTTAGATATATTTGTACAAGAGTGACAAAGAACTCGTTCGGATTTATGTTTGGTAGATATATAACAGAGTTATATTTTTGCTTAGGATAATGATGGAAGTTTATCGCGAGAGAAAGAAAGATACGTAAATGTGAGGTTCATTGACCTAGAAAAATATATATGATACAGTAGATGTGCAGTCATACAAGACTACAAATTATCACATTTGCGAGAATATATGTTCAAGTAGCACATATTGAGGATAAAATGAGAGAAGGTGATGGTTCTTTCATGTTCGATCGACCTCCGGATAGGTGCGAAACCATGGAGAGTAGAGGATGAGAAAGAACTAAACTCAAGTTGAAAAAAGTTGTGTCGAAGGGTCTATTATTTCTAGAGATCTGCCGGAAACTTAGGGAAAGATAAGAGTACAATGGGAGGAAAACATCTAACCTCAAGATACCAATGTAAGGCAAAATCAACAACAACAACATACCCAGTGTAATTTCACAAGTGGGGTCTGGGTAGGGTAAGATGCACGCAGACCTTACATCTTGAAAATGATGGGAAAAAAAAGGATCAGTAACAAAATAGATCAGCAAAATAATGTTGTCAAGTAGCCTATGGATGTTTATACAGTAAAAGATACTTGACCTCTTTTCATAATTAAAAAATTCCATACTACTAGTATGTGAATGTTTTTGTTCTATATCAGAATTATATGATTTTCTCAAGTACAATATCAAAACTAGAAAGTAAACACAAGTCAAGATAAGAAACTACTATTAATCGTTTGAGTCTTCTCCATTAACAGCTTCATTATGAGGTTTGTAACGAATCTTGCTATTTTTTGTTTCCTTTCCCTTGATCAATAACTCGTTGAGGTTTAAAGAGAAAAAGGGAAAGGGCTTACATTTATCTCAGAATGCATATAGCATGTAATAAAAGAAAAATAAAATTCAAACAGATCGACGATTCCACTGGGGATCGAACCCAGAATCTCTGGTTTCGTAGACCAGCGCCTTATCCATTGGGCCATGGAATCCTCGCTGTCGACTTGTGTGATTGGAACAAGGAGAGGACGAAATACAAAATAGCACTCGGCAGATCCCTTTTTCCTCAGTCCATATTATTCATCTTCCTATTCTGTTCGCTGCAGTAATATTGAAAAAGAGAATAATTAAACTTCTCAAATTTACTATTGGAAGTAATCCTTTTTGTTGCTTTAACTTCGATCGAGCTGAATGTTGGAGTCCCACATCGTTTGTAGGATGGGAACATGGTCTCATTATATGGCTGGATAATCCTCCTCCCTTTGAGTTAGTTTTTGAGTTGAGTTAGGCCTAAGATCAATTCTTTATCACTGAAAATATGTCACACCCAAATATGATAGATATCAATCGGTTTATCTTTATGGAAGTCAATAGGGAACAGGATGAGGAGTTCAATTATAGTGGACTCTTTCAGGTGAACAGGTTCTAGAGTGCAGCAGCAGGTCAGGTGTATAGCCAACTAGTTTTTTGTAACTAAGCTTATCATCTTCTTTGCTTTTTTCTTTAAAATAAATTATTATTACACTGGAATGAATGCAAGATCAAACCAATTTCAAGCATTAATTCGTTCAGAGGACAAAGAGGCTAATGTGCTGAAATGCTACTAAGCAGAAAATATAATTTAGAAACTTGTTTGAGGAGGCGCTTGGTGTATAGCTTGTGTTAGTTTTATCTACCTATTCAAGTTTATTACAAGCTAGGAGCTAAGGAATTTATCATTTGGGCCTAAGGAATTACTTATTCCAAAGTCCAAACAACAGGAAACTTTTGCTTTGTGGTAAACCTTAAAAAGCCACCCAATTATTCTATGAACCCAAGGAATTACTTGTATGGACGTGAAAAGTAACCTAAGAAGTACCTGCCTTTAATTTCAAGTAAAGAATGAGTTGATCTCCAACTTTAAACAAAGACAAGTAAACACAAGAATAACTTGTAATCTGATAAAGGATGATAGTCAGAGACGGATCCACGATTTGAAGTTTATGGGATCTACAACGACCTAAAACTAACATAATATTTTTTTTTTTACATACAATTTAGTAATTGAATTCACAATTAGATATGTTTAGATACTTTAATAAAATATTAATACATATATGAGGTATGGCAAAAACTATTGGATTCACGTGAATCCGTAGCTTTCATACTATATATCCCCCCTGGTGATAGTTTCTCATTCTTCTATATATTTATCCTCTCAGGTATCCCAACTGTAAAGTACAACACCTACGAAAAGTAGCAAGAAGTTGCCAAGAAATGAGAGCTACACATATTTTTAACATGAGAAAGAAGGCTAAGGTGGAGAACAAGGTGGATGAGTTGGATAGGAAGATAATAAAAGACGGTGAAGCTGAAAATAGGTCAGTGGCTTCTCGGTTGCTTCTGCCTTTGCCGATGGTGGTCACGATAGCTGCTGGTGGGGCCGCCATTGCACTTGTTTACTACATTAAATACTCAGCTAGGAGAAATTGATGAAACAGTGTAACAATTTAGTAGTAACCAGAGTTTAAAAACATTCCTTATTGAAATAGCCCTTTTCAAAGCTTGACAAAGCTATGAATAATTAGCATATATTACCAGGTAACTTTATCAGGATGAAAAAAAAGGAAACATATAATAGCAAAAGAACAACCAGAACAGGTAATCAGAAGTCGATGCCACGCAAGTCTAGTCAACTCCAAGTTAGCAAAGATCACTTCAGCCAAGGATTGAGGGATTACCCGGTAAGCCTACTCCAGATTCACGTCCAGCTCGCATCGAATTCATTACATTGGAATGAGACAGTCTTATCCCGGAGTCAAGTGTCCAGTCGGTCCTCGATGTCTAAATAGGATAAGCTCCCTAGACCAACTGATTCCGGAATGTCTGGGATTCTCCAAGGCGGTTACAAATCAGTATATATGTGTTACGTAGGGGACATGCAGATATTGATCATAATGAGGAGCAGAGTATTAGGGAGGCGTTCTAGGGTTATACTATAGATTAAATATACCGTTTTGCCCCTCTTGTAGCTAGACCATATGATTTTCACGATAATACTACTTAAATTCTCAAGTTGTTACAAGGATTGTGCTCTTGTTTGGCTATATACTGTTCATCGGTTCTATCAGGAGTTCTCCATAAGAATTATCTTTCTCTTTTGCTCATTTCATCATTTATATACCTTTTATCGTTTCTTTTATCATTCTAGCCAAATTTACACTAAGAAGAGGTTAATTGTTGCTAAGATAATTCACTTGCCTATGATCCTGTTCTATAAATTCAATTGTTAATCTTTGACCCCGATTTTAGATTAAATTATGGTATTTTCACGATATGTTTAACGCGTAAGAGCCCAAATCAAAGGATTTTCGGCAACGTAAAGCCAAACATAGACATTAAATTCAATTTTGTGGAGACATACTTGCACGCGAAGAACTGAAGTTGCTGAGAGGTGTTAAAAGTATTGGTAAAACCAATAACAAAGTGAAATTTGACATGTAATTTTTGAAATTGTTTACTTTTTATTTCCCAAAATTGTTCTATTTTACTCTCTATCACATTTTTAGTCCCCACTCATATCCTTATCGATAACAAATTGTTCTGTATTTGTTATTATCATTAACAGAGCTCTAGTGAAATGGATGGATTCCACTTATCCAGGTTCTTTCAGATTTTTTTTTTTTTTTAAATTTACCTCAACTATAATTTAAGTTTCACCTAATGTTGGAGGGTCGTGATGGTCAAGGGAAAAAACGAGACTTTTTTCTAACGTCGTGATAATATTAAACCAAAAAACTAATGAAGGTAACTGTTGTATATAAGTATTATTTAATTATAATATTTAAAGAAATAAAAACAGAAGGAATACTAATTTGATAGTACCATTTCCTTCTGTTGGAAATCAACCATTGTATTATGTCATTTTAAATCCAAACATTGCTTTCTAATTTTCAGTTGAGTTTAAAGCATCTATTGAGTGGTGACTTAAAAACTTTTTGCGTATAAAAGGGCATTTGGCAGAACTCTCAAGAGTACGAATATCTCTGTCTTTCAACACTTTCTGCCTCCAACTTAAAACAAATTCAGTCACTTACTTCTTTGTCTTCTTCCTTCAAATCCTCCATTTTATTGGGTTGAGTTCTTGTGGTAGAAATAATCAAAGAGTGCCTTTCACAGTAGACATTGTATTCTAGAGATGGACTTTCCGTTAACCACTTGCACAATGTGGGAGAAATTACTAGTGTGGGAGAAATTACTATCCTAAAGATAGTTTCCTGGAAGCGCCTTGCCTATTCGTTTCGTGTTTTCGTTGAGTTCTCTCTTTTGTTTATTAAATCTGTCTTGCACAAAGTTACTCCATTGTATTTATTTTGAATATTCTACAACAAATTTAGGATAGTAATTTTCCGTTTTAAATGGAATTTTTCTTTTGTTGTGCAAGAAATACAAATATGTGATGAGTTGAAGAATTCAAAATTTTAAAGAGTTCTGATAATGGCAAATGATGAAAAAGCACGCTACCAATTGATGGCTTGATGATGATGACTAAAACGTTTATGAACTTTTGATGCCGATAATTTTCAGGGTCCAGGAATAATAACATTGTTATGCCCCATTTTTAACGAAATTTTCAGGGTCCAGGAATAATAACATTGTTATGCCCCATTTTTAACGGATTAAAACTAGTTCACAAGTTATGACTATGTTTCCTCTGGTTTTGAAAGTTTTCAGAGTCGCCACCTAATTTTAGGAAATATTAGGAAACCATTTGTAAAAATGTAAACTCCATTTTTAGTCTTTAAAACCTATGAGATTCTAGGTAAGGGTTTTGTTTAGCCCGAGGGGAAGATATTAAGCATCCCTCAGAGCCTATCCGAAGACAGTCTTTAAACTTAGTTTAACTAACACTAGAGGGGGATTATTTATCTATTTCTTATTTACTATACCTATTTAAAAGAACTGCTAAAGGAACTAACATCCAAAGACGATTTGTACAAATAGCATTTTTAAAGTCATCGTAATTATGTAAATAAATATATGCACGTGTAGAAATGATTAGTGAGAGTATTTATGCACGTATGAGAATAAAAAAATATGCGTGTATGTTTATTTGTAAAAGTAGTAGTTTAGTACGCACGAGATGTATGTATATTTGAGAAAATAGTGTACATATGAGATATTTATATAAAATAGTATAAAAAGGAGAGGGTTAGTATGTATATTTTTTGAGAAAATAATCTACATATAAGATATTTATTTCCTATGTAAGGTGATATACAATGTTTCAAAAATAGTCATTTGTGATATGAGAGTAATATATATGTATAAACGTGATGTAAAGATGATTAAAGAGTTAATAAAAGTAAGATCAAGTAGATATGTATGTATGGAAAAATAAAGTATGTACCTTGGAGCTCTCGTAAAATAACTTGGGTCACTATGCAGGGACCCTAATAAAAGTATTGTATAAACTTGAAAAATTATACCTGCTCACATGTTAGTATCGAAAGAATGTAATTCTAAAAATGGTCAGTTTGCAACCACTGCTTTTACCCATAAAAATCTACATTTTTATCCCTTTGAAACTTGCGTTTTACACTTCCAAAAATTCACATCTTAGCACTTTGCAAAAATCTATATTTGAAACTCTTATTTCTTCCGCAATCTTTTGAAAAGAAAAGGTTTGGTTAACCTTGTTTATATGGTAAAAAAAAAAAAAAAAAGTATGTCTCTTCCTTTGTAAAAATAACTGGTTGCAACTTAGGAAGAGTTAACTAAAAGGAACTGAAGGACGTTCATAAGCGTTATCCGAATACACCTAAATCGAAAATTATACCAAAGGGGATGTGGGGGGGGGGGGGGGTAAGCAACTAAACTTATTGTTATACTTAACCATATTTTTTTTCCACAAGTTCGTACACAAGCAAGAAATAAATATGCTACAAATACAATCCAAAAAATGTTAGTCAATAATATAAACAACATGTATAAACCAATACGAAGGCTTAAAATTTTGAATAAAGGAAGAACGGGGACTCGAGACGCGAAAGTAGGGGAAGGCTAGACACGAGCAAATAAATCTGCTGCTGGCTGCTCTCAGATATGGGCAGAATCCGGAGTTGCCAAAACTCCAAATGCTCCCAAGGTTCCTCATAAAAAAAAAAAAAAAAAAAGATAAAGATAAGGATTAGTGATACCCTTGATCTTAATAACGCCAATCTAATGAGTAAAACATGCCCAAGAACAAATAATTTGCTAGATTTAGCACCAAATATTCAGCCAACTTTGGAAAGAGATCAACCTGACTTAAGTAAATGTCTCAAAATAAAGCAAATACACCATGATCTAACTTATGCGCATTAGGTGACGAACCTAAGCTCTACAGTATTTAAAAGTTGAACAATTTTCACACCTTTATGTGTAGTACATCTCTTACTTACAGAACCATTATAGGCAACCAAATGAGTTCAAACAATTCTAACCAAACCAAACATTTTAGTGAATAAATGAGAGTTAATTGTTATGCTAGGCTATGGTACTTCAAAATAGGTTCAAAATAAATTATGTTCGGCTTCCCAAATCTCTAATACTTCCATGATGCTATATGGGTGATCAGAAAAGCCAACACACTTATCATCCAATTGTCAAACCAATACAAAAAGAAACACCTTCACAGAAGGAAAAGAGAAGTCCTTTCAAGTTCTTAAAAGCATTTGTGGCTCCAAGTTCTAAAACCCCAAAATTATAGGTATGTATTTGCCAAAACAAAAACAAGTTGGGCAGAGAACCTCCAAAGTAGCACAACAAACTACTGCTCCCTTCAAGAAATACTCAACACGTGAACAAATAGTCTTATTTTAATACCTGGTCATTTCGTTCAAGATTTGGAAGAAAAAGTACACGAGACTGGTTCTATAACGATACCATAGCACGACCGGTTTAGCAGAGAAAAGAGGAACATGATTCAAATGGTTTTATACACCCATTTTTAAACTGACAATCCAACTCAAACATGTTCGGGTCTTAAGTCTAACATGATGCAATCATGGCTTATATAAGACTCAACTGGAGAATTACAAACATGCCATTTGATTGTTCCAACAGGTTCACATTTTTTGAAGATCTTATAACCACAACTCTTTAGAAATTAGGCTCTATGGACTTAAATCAAATCCTAATGATGTACCTCAACTAAAGACATTGAATTAAAAAAGAGGTCTCAGGACTCAACTCATCAATCATGCTTAGATAAAGGATTTTACATCCAACCATGCTCCCAGAACAAGTTAAAGCTATTATTTTCAATTGAAAAAACTCAACTCCATTATTCCACATAGTTTATAAAGCCAGTTGCTCTCAAAATATCAATTAAGCATCTGCTCAAGCAGGAAATAACAGAACATGAGCATGAATGTCTTGTTTTACTTGGTTCTAATAGCATGATTTTAGAGTTAAAAAGTGTATCAAACTTTAGGCTCATGCATATGCCTTCATTTGCCCTTTATCTTGACAGATCAGAATTCCAAACACAACCATAACCTATGGTAATTCTTCACATAACTGATTTCCACACCAAAAGAACAAACCACAGCTTCTTTATTATTCTTTTAATCCCCTTTTACCAAACAAACTGTACCTTTATTAGCTATACTCAGTTTTAATCAATTTGATAACCCAAAAGGAAAGGTTCACATGCATATTTGAACTAAAAACAGGTATTTAGATTCTTCAAATACATTACTACACTAATTCAAGGATCTCAACTAAAAATAGAAAAGATAGGAATATACAACACTTTTTCCCTCATCATTTTAACATGATACATAATAAATACTTGGAGAAAAGAAGCAGAGCTCGTTAGACATTTATTCACGCATACGAGAAAACAAACAAATACTAAATGTACATATAAGCTCCTATCATATTCTCACAAATCGGTGGATTTCCTCTTTTTCTTAAATTCATAGCTTCTATCAGTCATAGTGATTTACGCTAAACGTAGGAACATCCCAGATTTTAACAAATAAATAAAACAGAAAATTAGCCCAGCGACTAAGTTAAACACATATTTGACGAATTTAATTTTCACGAATCGGTAACTTTTCCTTTAATCAAGACAAGTAACTTTTCCCTAATCAAAACAGTAACTCTTTTTTAAAAAAAAATCAAAATATTATCCTTTTTCTCGAATAAAAAATGGTATCCTTTTTCTCTAATCAAAATAGTAACCTTTTTCTCCAACCAAAATAATAACTTTTTAACCAGAAAACAGTAGCTTTTTAATTAAAAAAACAGTAGCTTTTTTTTTTTTTTTTTTATGTATCAAAAACAATAACTTTCTTTTCCGGAACAAAAATAGCTTTCTAACGTATGAAGCATATTTAATCAACTATGTAAAACTTCAAAAAATTGATGTAAAAGAGTCATCTTAAGTTAAGAAGGTCTCATGGACACGGTAAAAGAAAAGAGATGACATATACCCACAAAAATTTGAACTGAATCACGTCTCCTTTCCTTTTTAACAGATTACCATCGAACAAATACCACAACATTCTCCCAGCAGAGAGGAAAGCAAATGTGACAACGAGAAGAGTCAGTTTAGACGCCATGTTAAGTCTTAAAGCTTAAGATCTATGATCTGCAAACAGTATGCCAAGATACAAGATGCACAAAACCAAAACAAACTGATTATGTATCTATGAAGATGGCTAAGTTCACTCAAACCTTTCCAAATCCTGTAGCCTTAATTCTTAAACAATGAGAACAAAACTTCCAGATTAAACAAACTTACTTAAAACTTAGGATGAACTTAAATATTACATGCTTAACATGAAGAGGATTTGACACAATCTTCGCAGCCTATTACTTCCTAACTCCTTTTACTATCTGTTGTTATAAAACTTCAAAATTCGCGCAAAATAATGATTCAAATACTAGTTTCCTTCTAAAGGAATGGTGAACTGATCTTTTATAAGTTGCAACTTACGTAGTGATCTTTATATACTGATTTCAACAGAAAAGAGGATGAAGCAGTCCCTCAAGATTAAAGAAAAACTAAGTTAGAGCAGGACGACATCACTGTTCACATGTTCTTCAAGCTAAATTATCATTCTTTCTAAGTGTAATAGCTTGTATTAACCATTTCGTCACATATTCAGAGCACACAGAGCAACAAACAGATTTAAATAGGTCGAGACGATACAAACAACTCAACGACTACATTTTACTTCTAAGAAATTAAAGACGAGTGTGATTACCTTCTTCGGGACAGCGAAATGAGGCTATTGTCATCGTCGAGTCTCCGAATCCTCTTGAAGAGCTTGTTTAGTCAAGAACCACCGAGAATTTGACAAAAACAAACTTAGAGTTAAAGAGAATTTTTTTAGAGCCCTAACTTAGAGTTAAAAAAAAAGGATTTTTGAGAAAGCCAATGGGATTTTATGGGGTTGTTCAAGAGCGAATTTCCAACACTTGAACCTGTCTAAAATAGCTCACTAAGGGCTTCTATTTATAGCTAACAACTGAGGGTTTCAACAGCTCCATAAAGAAGCTTGAATTCGAAATTCAAAAATAAGGAAAAGGGGGGAAATCTCTGGGAAAACATTTTCAACAAATGAGATGATGAAAATGGGGATGGAGTGTGAGAAAGGAGAAGAGGGTTGTAAGCGGATGTGAGAGGTGAGCAGCAGGCGGATTTGGTGGGATATTGCTATGTTTACGTTGAAGAGATACGGGTGTCACTTGGTTTTGGTTCACTAGAGCTGCTGGTTAGGTTTAGTTTGTTATTGAAAATGAGCTGGAGGAACAAGCTATTGGGGTCTTTAGTTTGTTGAAGTGGGTCGGGTTGGGGCCGTTAGGCTGGGTCAAAGGAAAATGGGCTGCTACAGAATTTTGTTTTGGAAGGATATGAATTGGCCCATATTGTTAGTTAGATGAATTATTTTCTAACCCCCATTTTGCTTCAATCAATTAATCAAAATATGCTTCTTTGTCTTAATTAATTCCCGACAATGTACACACATATACATTACAATACAAGTAATTTAGTTTACATATTTAGTTTTAAAGTATAGTAATATATTATTGATACGACAATAAATAGAATTAAAGGAAAAATGCCAACACCAATATTGACATCGGAATATCAACATTATTCTCGAGTGGTTTTAATTATAAAATATCATGTTTAGTAATTTTTTAAGGAATGATAAAAATAAGGGATAAGGCACTATTACCCCCCCAAACTATACCCTAAGTTCCTACGACACACCTTTCCTTTCCCTGGTCCTATTACCCCTAAACTATTTTTTCCTTAATTCTTTGCACCTTTAACGCCGACGTGGACCGGTGCGTGCGAACACATATGTTAAGCGCGTAAGGAGTAAAAAAAGAGAGGTTATAACGAATGGGAACCGACCACATGTCACTCGCAGTCCATTTGAAGACTACTTCGTCCAAAACACACTTAATTTCATCAACTCCATTACAAATTTTCACCCATTTGCAAGAGCTAATTTTGGTGGCAAATTTTTCCATTTTCGATCAGGTTAGTTAATTATCGTGTAAATTCTTAATCTTTTCTCCCTCTCATGTCGAATTTCAAGTTTAGGGTTTGAAATTTCTTCCCCAATTTCTGTGTATGAAATGTTAGGGTTAGGAATGGCGAATAGCTTGTTGAATAAGTTGTGTATGGATGAAGAAGATGCGATGCTCAATGTCGAAGTGCGATGCAAACATGGCATTTCTTGAAAATGCGGACTTCGTCCGACCGCAATCCCTAAGGAGATTTTGGTCTTGTCCTCACTATGGGGTTTGTGTTCATGTTCTAATTTGGTTGATTAATTTTAGTGTTAGTGTTAATTTGAAGTGATTGAATTCTCTAAATTTCGTGCCACAATTGCAAGTTTTTCAAATGGAGAGATAAGCAAAGTGTTGATGAAAGATCAAAGTTTATTATTCCAAGATTGGTGAACAAAATCAAAGAGTTAGAAGAAAATTACGAGCGTGTTAGGTTGCATTTGGCTGAACTTGAAAGTTTTAAGATGCAGTATGATAATCTCAACATGAATTCACTTGAACTTGAAGATTCAAAATAGGATGAAATTCGGTGGATGAAACTTGAAAGTCTTACCCTTGATATGATAATCTCAACATCAATTTAGTTGAGCTTGAAGATTCAAAAGAGATAGGTGATTTGAATGAGGTTGAAGTTTCAAAAGAGGAGACGAATGATTTGGATGAGCTTGGAGATTCAAAAGAGAAGAGTAATTTGAAAGAGAATGATATGAATGAAAAAAAGAATAGCAACTCGTGTAGGTTTAATAGAACAGGTCCTTTGGTGTTTGATGGTTTGTGTATTTGTTGTGTATCTTAGTGGTTTAATCCAAATGGGCAACTTGAAGAAAAATCAAATGAAGTTGCCATAGTACTAATAGAACCTCATTTTGGTTGTTGTAATGGAACTTCAATGATCTCGGATAGGCTAAAGTTAGATTTGTTTTGTTGTAAAGTACATTTTGGTATTATAATGAAGCATGACTTGTTTGGTTTATCCTACTTTTCTTGTTGGTATTATTTGAGTAAATTTTGGCAATTTTCAATTTTGGCAATTTTCTTTTGTTATTGGTTGAGTCAATTATGGCGAGAATAAGATCACATATAGCAACAAACATTTTGTTTCAAAATGTTGAGGACGGGGGAGTGTATCTGATCCGCATACAATCTTTAAGGAAAAGCTAAAGTTATGCCGGATCCGATAACTAAAAGTCTACCCCATAAGGCGTAATTTTTCCTAAGACATAGTTTAGTTATGCCTTATGGGGCAGAATTTTAGTTAAGGCATAACAAAATTATGCCCCATAAGGCAAGAACTTTTTCTTAAGGCATAGATTTTGCCTTATAAGGCAAAGTTTAAGTTATGCCTTAAGGAAAAGTTCCGCCTTATGGGCATACTTTAAGTTATGTCTTTGGATGAGAATAACTAAAAGTCTGCCCCCTCCGGCAGACTTATTGTTAAACATAACTAAAAGTCTGCCCCCTCCGGCAGACTTATAGTTAAACATAACTAAAAGTCTGCCCCCTCCGGCAGACTTATTGTTAAACATAACTAAAAGTCTGTTTCTCCTCAACGACTTTTAGTTAAACATAACTAAAAGTACGCACTTCTTCCGTACTTTTAGTTAAACATAACTAAAAGTACACTTTTGCTTTTTGTTTCAAAATGGACCAAATTTTGTTTCAAAATGGACCAGATTTTGAGTCATAATGCACCAGATTTTTGAGCCAAAACTGCACCGAGCTTTTTGTTTCAAAATGGACCGATTTTGAGTCATAATGCACGTTTTTGAGCCGAAACTGCACCATTTTTTAGCCAAAAATGCACCAGGTTTTGAGCCAAAAAGCGCACCAGCTTTTGAGCCAAAACTGCACCGCATTTTGACCCCCAAAACTCGCACTAGTTTTTGACCCAAAAGCACACGAGTTTTTGACACAAAAGCACCCGCTTTGAGCCCAAAACGCACCCGCTTTTAACATCAACTTTTGAGTCAAAATCTGTCCGTCAAAATCAACAAAAAGCGACTTAAACATCAACTTCAATCATCAAACATTCAATACATAGAACTCACATTCAAGACCACATAAAGCTAAGCTGAAACGAGAATTCAACATTGCATATAAATACTAGAATTCGCATACCATTTCTTACAAGAAAATATAGTTTCAAAAATATAAAAAATGGTACATCTGAATACCTTTTACCAACATGAACAAAACAATTTGACATTAACAAAATACAGTACTTCTAAATTAACAAAATCAACATTTGATATCAACATTATAGCTTCCACGGGTCTCTTGGCAATGAAGGAGTGGTACTTTGACTTGCATTGTTTGAACCATTAGCCCTCGCTTGATCTCTAATCTCTTGAAGCCTTCTAGTTGTGATTGATTTAGTTCCTTTCCATTTTAGTCCACTTGTTGGTTTGAAACCAATATCACCAGTTATATCATGGCGAGATCTTATTATCTTTCTTGGTCCAAAGAGATACAATTCTCGACTTGGTAGTCCAGCTACAAAAGAAGATTTAATAAGTTGAATTTATTATAAGAGAACGAGATATATAATGTAATGTATCGGTACTTAAACACACACTATGTTGTTTGTTTCCATCCATCTTTCTTAAACACACACTATGTTGTTGTTTCCATCCATCACTTCATAACTTTTTGTTAGCCCATTAAATTCAATGGAACAGTCCGTTGACTTGTCAATGTTCCAATATCTTCATTCCCATTGGAGAGATGTTGCCTATCCAATATTAACATTAACATATTCACTCATTACCCTACCAACATATTTTGGTTCATCATCATCTCCAAACACTAAGTCCCCACCATGATACAATCTAAGAGTTATGAATGTAAACCCACTCATAACTAACTGCAAACAAAGATAAATAACAACAAACTAAGTAATCGAAAATTTTGAAAATTCTATTTTCGATTCATCAAACTCGCAAACCTTAAAAACCCTAAATTAACAAAACCCCAATTAAATGTAGTAAAGAACTAACATTTGGACTAAATGCAAACTTAGCCTTCCAACTGACCTTGAATTTACAAATTGAAACACCGAAGAAATCACAACACTATTCTTGTTTTGAACTAAGCGAAATTGACCCTTTTGGAATGGAGAACTTAAGATGCTAGATGCTTTTTTCCACTCTATAAAATGCTGAATTTTAAGATTTTGGGATATAATCTTCAATGATCAAAGAAGGTTTTTTATCAATTGATTTTTTGGTTCGGGTGAAATTTTTGATTGGGTAATATTTTGGGAAAAGTAAAGATACGATTTAACCAAGGTCAATAAATTAAAAGGGGAAAGAAAGCTGACTTGGGGGCCCACAGCGCGTGATCACACAGCCACAAATATAATTGGGATAGTGTACAATAAGCCTCCACGTCAGCGTTAAAGGTGCAAAGAATTAAGGAAAAAAATAGTTTAGGGGGGGTAATAGGACCCAGGGAAAGAAAAGGTGTGTCATAGGAACTAAGGGTATAGTTTAGGGGGGTAATAGTGTCTTATCCCTAAAAATAATCTTAATAATATCTCAAAAATTAGTTTGGTAATTAGCGAAAATATTCAAAACTTATTTTGGGGAATTTTCAGGACTAAGAAGCATAGTGAAATTAATTAAATGAAAAAGGAGGGCCAAAATTGGGTGTCAACAAACATTATCGGAGTAATACACACTAAAATCGTCGGTCATGTGCTGCTTCAGAGAGCATGTCTAGAAGTGATTGGAACTCATTTTGTGTGCACCCTTCTGGTGGTCATGCCAGTGAAGAAAGATCACTTTCCTTTCTTATATTTTCATTTGATCTTTTCTTATTAGTTTCAGATTGATTTACACTTAATAAATTTTTCATTGACTACCTTGCCATTATTCATATCTTTGGGAGTAGAACTTTTTACGAGTAAGATTGCGTCTTCTTTTGAATTTTACTAAAAGATGCAGATGTCACTAAGGCTGGAGTTTGACACACACAAAGATCAGTTTACAAGCAACCGATCAAGAAGAAAGTTACTTTGCAGAAAGAAAAAAAAATCACTTTGCAGAGAGAAAAAATTTACTTTTCAGAAAAAAGAAAGTTACTTTGCAAATAGAAGAAAATTACTCGGCAGATTGGGTTCTACTTTCTTTACTAATTCTTTAATTATATATCCTTCATGGTTTATATATCATGAAAATACGTGGAACATTACTTTCAAGGTTGTAAGACATGGATTAGGCTTACATTAATACTTGGAAATATTCTTAATATCGTGAAAAAATATATTTTATATTTTGGTTCACGAAAGATTGTATCTTTAAAATATTTTGATGGTAATAATGTTTTCTCAAATAAAAGAGATATTCAGTGATACGACACTTCACTATGCAAATGTATTTGGTGTCATCAAGGAATTAGATTCTATTGATAGCAAATAAAGAGAAGGAATTTGGGTCCAATGTTGATTCCAGGCAGATGGTACAAACAGAAGCCATGAGAATATTTTAACAAGTGTTGTTCACATATAAAGGCTGCAGCCCTACCAACATAAGAGAAACGGTTAAGGTGATAATTCAAGAATAAAGTAGTAACAAAATCAAGTTCTACCTTTTTAACTCTACTTATTTGGGAAAATAGCTACAGTGCATCTTAAAGTTTGACCAGATTATTTATAACACACTCAACCTTTACGGGTGACCTTTTACCCCCATGGACAATTTAAAAGTGAAATTAATAACCCCCTTAAATGCTATAACCAAATTTGTGCTGAGTGTCTGATGTGCACACGTTGATACATATAATTTTTATATTTTAAAAATTAATTCCTCGTTTGATTCTTTTCCATTTCTCATTTCTTTTTTCATTCTTTTCATTTTTTAAGACTAAAAAGGCTCTTTTCTTCTCTCAAGAAGCTCCTCCATTGTTGAGCTCTTGCCGGAGCTCCGAAACTCCAGCAACAATTGAAATTTACCATGTAATTTTCCTTTTTTATATAAAAAAAATACAATATCTAATCTCCTTCTCCATCAAATCACCACTTTCCCTTCTTCTTCTTCTCCGCCACTGTCAATCGCCATCCACCACCCTCCACTGCCGCCAATTAATTTTCTAAAAATTAATTCATTGCTTCTCCACCTGCTCTTACCTAAACCCATTACTTCTCCATGGAGAAAAAAATTCAAACTCATTGCTGACCATGTCAACACCGTACAGCACTTACAAGACCCACTTCACTAACCCTTTCAAATGGTCTTGGTGTGACGTATCCATTGAAGTTCAAAACATGCGTCACTAGTATCTGTGTGTCAAGGGAAATTTATTGAAGTATAAGGAAGTGTTTGGGGATGTTGAATTGGATGTAACAGAGAATTCCCCCAATAATGACATGATTGAGCTTTACCGGTGATGATGGGGTACCCTCTAATACCTTATTGGAGGATGATGAGGAAGATGATAGTGGGGAAGGAGAGGAAGTTGAGGATAGTGTTAGAATTAGGACGGTGGGTGGGCAAGTTTTGGAGTTGGGTTTGGGTAAAAGAAGGTGGGGGAAGTATTGGGTTAATTTTTAGAAAATTAACTGGCGGCGGTGGAGGGTGGTGGACGGCAGTGTACGGTGACGGTGAACAGAGGCAGATCTAGGATTTGAAGCTTGTGGGTTCCTAGCTAGCAGTGTTTGTTGTTACTGGGTTCTCAGCTCAAATTTCTTATATATTTGAAGGGTTTCACATTATAAATACAAGGTTCGGATAAAAATTGTGGTTCCCTCGAACTCACACCCAATGGTGTGGATCCGCCCCTGGCGGTGAAGAAGAAGAAGAAGGGAATAAGAGGAAAAGAGAGAGAGAGAGAGAGAGAGAGAGAGAATGAAAAAAAAATAATGCTTATAATTTTTTTTTAAAACATTTTTATTTGCTTCTCACTCTCTCAAAGAGAGTGAATTACACTCTCTGTGCCACCTCACCATCCAGAGAGGTATTAATTTCACTTTAAAATTGTTCGGGGAGGGGTAAAAGGTCACCCATAAAGGTTGAGTGTGTTATAAATAATCCAGCTAAACGTTAGGGTGCACCGTAGCTATTTTTTATAAGTTTCTATTTTTTGTGATTTTTGTGGAACGTGTTTCATAAATGTTGGGATAGATGATTAATTTTGTGATGATCTTGAAATGCATGCTAAATTTAGGAATAACATAATTGACGTGCTTATAGTGGATTTATTAGTCCATTACATAAAGATCATGTGGAGTTTACGTTCAAGTTGTGGAACGACATAAATTGGATAAATCATGTTTATGCTTGAAAGTTGTCACATAACTTTGATGTCTCTCTTGAGAGAAACATAAGATATTACTCATTTTTATAATGCTTGACACAGAAAATGTGGTTGATTTGAGTTTTGGTGATTTTTCTAGACTTGAGAGTATCTATTCATGTGAACTGATGAAAAATTAAAGGCAATTATTTGCACTTGTGAATCACTTTATTTTGAGATTTTTTAAGTGATTCTTACTCTGAATTTCATTTTGGTATGAGCTACATTTTTGTTTTAATGAAAAAAAAGAAGAAGAAGAAGAAGAGAGAAATGACTCGTGTTTGGTGAACAAGATTAATGCTTTAGTATAAATATTGGTGATGAGGTTTGAAGGATGACAAAAGTTCTTCCTTGTAGAGAATAAATTGTAGAGAAACATAGCAGAAGAAAAGTAAATCGGAGAAACCTTCTGCTAGCCCAAGATCGTTACTAAGATTGGAAGATTCAACTAAAGAAGAAGAAGCTTTGGAAAGGAGAAAGAAAATTTTAGATAGGAGAACTTGGTTATGGAAGAAAGGCTTTCTTGAATTACTTCTTGTTGAGCTTCATATTGTTGAGTTCCCGGGCTCCCCCTTTCTCCTAGCTCCTCTGCAGCTGTACTATCCGAGGAAACACCTGTGATGGGTAAGCTTGGAACTCTAGAATTCAAGATTTTAGAACCCTCTCCTTCTGAAGCTGCTCCATAATACGAGGAGACTTCATCAAATACGACATCACGAGAAACAATGAAGCGATGAGTTTTCGGGTCCATGCTTCACCACTTTTCCTTTCGTCATATCCAACAAAGATGCATTTCCTTGCCTTGGCATCAACACTTCGTTGAGAATCTGGGATATGAACATAACGAATAGAGCCAAAAACTCTTAGGTGTTTGATGCTAGGCTTTTCTCCAAACATTAATTCATAGGGTGACTTCATGTTGTTTGGAGAAAGCGGCATCCTGTTGATCACATATGTTGCACATTTCATACCTTGACCCATAAGGCTGGGTAAATTTTTGGCATGAAGCCAACTTTTTACATGTCTCGGTTAAGTGTCGAATCTTTTCTTTACCTTGCACTTCATTTTGTTGTGGTGTATCGGCACGGTTGAGTTCTCTCTTAATACCATGCGACGACAAAGAGAAAATTCTTCGAAGTGAACTCACGCGGAATTATCGATCGCAACCGCCTTATTTTGGGCAAGGCTCGCCTTGACCGTTTCTTTGAACTCCCGTAAACTTTTGAAAACCGACTTATGCCTCACAAAGTAAACCCCAAGTGAATCTAGTAAAATCATCAATGAGAATTAACATATAAGAATAGCGGAGAATGACGGAGTTCTTGTTGGCCCCATCAAATCCTTGTGAATTAGTTCTAGAAGGGAATGCTTGCATCTTGACAAAGATCTATTAAACGGAAGACGATGTGCCTTTAATTATTGACATCTTCCAAATCTCTCCTCCACGAAAGTTGCTTAAGTTTGGTAATCCTTTTACTAGATTGAATTTCACCATAGCTTTTAATTTATCCATGCTAAGATGCCCAAGTCTAGCATGCCACAGATATGTATTATCATTGCTACCACTACTAAAAAACTGCCAAAAACCGACGGACCGCGTTGGTTTTTCAATAACTGACGAAACCGACCGCTTTACGGTCGAGTCGGTTTTACAACCCTCGCTTTTGGCCAGACGGACCGCGCGTCGGTTTTTTACGGGCTTGTATCGCTTACGTGGTAAATCGATTTTTATCCAAAAATTAAAAAAGTTTAAAAAAATCGACGGACTGAGTCGGTTTTTTTAATTTCAGATTTTTTATCTTAAATAAAAAAATATAAATTTTATGAAAAAATCGACGCAGTGCGTCGGTTTTTTATTTAATTTTTTTATTTTAAATAAAAAACCGACACTGTACGTCGATTTTCTAAAAATTTTTAAGAATTAATTTCCAGAAAACCAACGGACTGAGTCGGTTTTCCAGAAAATTTCCAAAATTAATTTTCAGAAAATCGACGGACTGCGTCGGTTTTCTGGAAAATTTCCTGCATGCAATTCTTGCATTTTTAACAGCCACACACACACTCAAAAACCGGTACCAAGAAGTTGCTCAAAACTAGCATTTAAATGCACCAATTAATTCTAAAAGAGCTACAACACATAAAATCACCTAAGTAACAATCAAACACTATCTAAACATTAAATATGATCTAAATAGACCTTCAAAGTTCAAAAATATTTAAATGTCCAACCAAAAGTACCATTAACTAGTTCTACATAGTTTTAACATAAGTCCATAAAGCATAAAACATAAGTCCATTGTGAAATCCAAACTAAAACATAAGCCCCACGACTATATATAAATGAACCACTAACCGCTTCCGGTTTCAAATACTTCTTACACCGACAATGAGAACAAGCACACTAATTACCCCTTCATTTTGAAAAGGGTGAAGTGACATTGCATGTGTGTAAACTTGTCAACAAATTCATCGTGTACACCCACCGATCACTATTATTTATATTATACATCCACCTACGATCTATCTACAAAAATATACCCACAATTATTGAGGTTATAGAAATATATTTTAACTTAAGAATTCTAACTTAAAACATAACTTAAGAAAACACAATCCCAACCAATTCTAACTTTGAATTCTCAATAACAAATCTAACTTTAATAACTTATGGATTCTAACTTTAATATAACTTTTAAAAGCACAATCCCAACCAATTCTAACTTTGAATTCTCAATAACAATTCAAACTTTAACAACTTATGGATTCTAACTTTATTTCTAAAAATCGAAAAGTAAATCTAGTCAAATAAAATCTCTTTAGTTTAGAGGTTATAGAAATATTATGACTTAACAATTCTAACTTTGAAAAGCACAATCACAGCCAATTCTAACTTTGAATTCTCAATAACAATTCTAACTTTAACAATTTATGGATTCTAACTTTAATACAACTTGGAATAGCACAATCCCAACCAATTCTAACTAAGCTAACACAAATACATTGACAATGAACATAAAAATAGCACAATCTCAAGAAAATATATATACATATGAAAAGTAAACTAGTCAAATAAAGTTTACATTTTTTCACAAATTCAACATCAATAATTTTTAAAAGCACAATCCCAACCAATTCTAACTTTAATAACTTATGGATTCTAACTTTAATATAACTTTAAAAAGCACAGTCCCAACCAATTCTAACTTTGAATTCTCAATAACAATTCTAACTTTAATAACTTATGGATTCTAACTTTAATTCTAAAAATTGAAAAGTAAATCTAGTCAAATAAAGTCTATATTTTAGTTTAGAGGTTATAGAAATATTATGACTTAACAATTCTAACTTCGAAAAGCACAATCACAACCGATTCTAACTTTGAATTCTCAATAACAATTCTAACTTTAATAACTTATGGATTCTAACTTTAATATAACTTGAAAAAGCACAATCCCAACCAATTCTAACTTTTAATTCTCAATAACAATTCTAACTTTAATAACTTATGGATTCTAACTTTAATAACTTATGGATTATAACTTCAATATAACTTTGAAAAGCACAATCCCAACCAATTATAAAAATTGAAAAGTAAATCTAGCCAAATAAAGTCTACATTTTAGTTTTGAGGTTATAGAAATATTATAACTTAACATTCTAACCTTGAAAAGCACAATCCTAACCAATTCCTTTTGAATTCTCAATAACAATTCTAACTTTAATAACTTATGGATTCTAACTTTAATATAACTTTGAAAAGTACAATCCGAACCAATTCCAAAAATTGAAAAGTAAATCTAGTCAAATAAAGTCTACTCTTTAGTTTTGAGGTTATAGAAATACTATAACTTAACAATTCTAACTCAATCTCAACCAATTCTAATTTTGAATGCTCAATAAAAATTCTACTAACTTATGGATTCTAACAAAAAGCACAATCCCAACAACAAAAAAACAAAAAAAAAACAAAAAAAAAAAAACTAGTCACATAAAGTACACATTTTTGCACGAATTCAACATCAATAATATTACAAACAATGATAGCTAAGCTAACACAAATACATTGACAATGAACATAAAATATAGCACAATCTCAAGCAAAAAAAAAAAAAAATGAAAAGTAAACTAGTCAAATAAAGTTTACATTTTTTCACAAATTCAACATTAATAACATTACAAATGATGTTTAACAAAGCTAAATAGACTAACATTAGGCGTAAAATCTACAAATAAAACTAAAATTGAAAGAATTTTAAAAGCCCTAATTTAAAAGAAACTACCTCAAATTACAAGTTAAAAACGGAAATTTGGGTAGGTGGGGTTGGGGCGCACGAGTAGCGACGGGTGGGCGCGGCTAGCAACGGGTGGCGGGCGTGGGCGAGAGGGGGTGGGCGGCGGGTTAGGGTTTTTTATTTTAGAAGGTGGGGTTTTTTTTTTTTTTTGGGGGGGGGGGGGGGAGGAGGGGGAAGATGGCAAATGATATGCCAAACCCGTTTCTATCATATTGTTAAAAAAAAACCGACGAAAAAACCAACGCGGTCCGTCGTTTTTTTTTTAAATTTTGACCAGCCTTTGACCAAAAAAAAAAAAAAAATTAAAAACCGACGTAGTCCATCGGTTTCTTAAAAAAAAAATCGTTTATTAATATTTTACAAAACAAAATGAATTATAAATTATTTAATATATTTTTAAAAAATTAATTAATTTTTTTTTTAATAAAACCGACGTGGGACGTCGGTTTTTGTGAAAAAAAATTGGCGGAAATATAATTTTAAAATTTTGGATAAAAAAATTAGAAATACACAAATTGCGTCGGTTTTCCGTCGGTTTTTCAAAGCGACGCAGTCTGTCGGTTTTTTGTCCATCGAATTTTGCCAGTTTTTTAGTAGTGTACTCATGTTCTCAATATTTGAATTAGAGGCAAATAAGACATATAAATCATTAACTCTCTTACCGGTATGAATGATATCTGCCTTGAGTTCTTTGATATTTTGAAGGAACTTCACGTCATGTGGAGGCAAATAGTAGATAACTTCCGGCATCTACGGCATTTGCATTTGAAAATAGATTTTTTTCCTCATGCAGACATGAAAGACAACATTGAGAGTGATAGAGTTCTTGTGCTTCTCGTTGATGACAACAGAGCCTTCCTTCTCCACATGATGAACTGAGTTATCTGCTGTTACAATGACATCACGACCATTGTATTTTCGGAAGTTGGAAAATTTAGATTCATCTCCGGTGAGATGGTGCCCACATCCTGAATCCATAATCCAGTCTTTTTCAAAATTGATGGAAGCCATGGCATCTGCTGCTCGAGTCTCAGCTACAAAGCACTTTCCCGATCTTCTTCTTCTTCGACGCTTTCTCGGTTGAGCCATATTACTCTCTTTGACTCGGCAATATCTTTTTATGTGTCTTCGTTTGCCGCGCCGATAGCATTTGGGAGGCTTCTTGCAGTGATTGTTAGAAGACTCTTCCTTCTTTCTAAACGACTTGAACCACTGAGGAGCGAGTGCGCTTCCTCTCTTGCTTTTCCTTTAAAGTTCCTCTTATCGGCTACAAGAGGCTATCCTTCACCTTCTTTGACGAGATACACCGGATAGCTGGTTGGCTAAATAACTCTGACTGACGATAACAAATTCTCAAATTCCTCCAAGCATGGTTGTTGAGCCCATCCTTGAATTGATGTAACAAAAGGAATATATTTTGACTTCAAACCATGAATGATAATTCTTCTCATTCGTGCTTCAGAAATAGCCTCGTCCGGATTTAATAGAGATATTTCGGAACATAAGTTTTTTAATCTTCAAGAAGTACTCGACGTAGAAAGATTACCTTGAATGGTGTTGGCCAATTCGTTCTCCAAAATACGTAGCCGGCTTCATCCTTCTTGTTGAACAAACGATCAAGGTCTTCCATATTTCATGAGGCTGATTTACACCTTATAATATGATCAAATAAGCGGGAGAGATGGACCTCTTCAGGATGAACTCCACCTTGGCATTAATCTGCTTCCACTTCTTATGTGTGTCATTGTTTTTCGGTGCATCGGCAGGAAGATTTGTGTTACTCCCATTGACAACTTCCCACAAATCCTCTCCAACAAGGTAGGACTTCAAACAGGTCTTCCCGCCTTGTAGTTGGACCAAGTTCAATAATTCCATCCCAGTCCATTAGCACGACCACACACATCCATTTAGAAAAAAATAATTGAATCGACCACTAACTTTGATCTTGAAAATATCCGAAAGCCAACGTATATGGCTATGGCTGCGATACCATGTGAGAAATATAAGCGAAGAAAAGTAAATTGGAGAAACAGCATACATGGCCCAAGATCGTTACTAAGATTGGAAGATTCAACTAAATAAGAGGAAGCTTTGGAAAGGAGAAAGAAAATTTTAGAATGGAGAACATGGTTATAGGAAGAAAGGCTTTCTTGAATTACTTCTGTTGAGCTTCATATTGTTGAGTTCCCGGGCTCCCCACTTTCTCCTAGCTCCTCTGTACTATGAGGAAACACCGTGATGGGTAAGCTTGGAACTCTAGAATTCAAGATTTTAGAACCCTCTCCTGAAGTCGCTCCATAATACGAGGAGACTTCATCAAAATCGACATCACGAGAAACAATGAAGCAATGAGTTTTCGGTCCATGCACTTCAACCCTTTTTCCTTTTCGTCATATCCAACAAAAGATGCATTCCTTGCCTTGGCATCAACTTGCTTCGTTGAGAATGCAGGATATGAACATAACAGATAGAGCTAAAAACTCTTAGGTGTTTGATGCTAGGATTTTCTCCAAACATTAATTCATAGGGTGACTTCATGTTGTTTGGAGAAAGCGGCATCCTGTTGATCACATATGTTGCAAATTTCATACCTTCAGCCCATAAGGCTCTAGGTAAATTTTTGGCATGAAGCCAAATTTTACATGTCTCGGTTAATTGTCGAATCTTTCTTTTGCCACTCCATTTTGTTGTGCTGTATCAACACGAAGTGAGTTCTCTTTAATACCATGCGACGATAAAGAGAAAAATTCTTCAGAAGTGAACTCACCACCATTATCAGTCCGCAACCGCCTTATTTTGGAACCGAGCTCGCCTTCAACCGTTTCTTTGAACTCCATAAACTTGCTGAAAACTTCTGACTTATGCCTTACAAAGTTCTACCTCAAATCTTTCTTTGCCTTTCTAAGCTTCCTCTTCTTTAGTTGAATCTTCTGATCTTAGTAACGATCTTGGGCTAGCAGAAGGTTTCTCCGATTTACTTTTCTTCTGCTATATTTCTCTACATAAATCTCCTTTTTATTCATTTGGTAAGTATTTTGAGAATAAGACACAATCAGGTGGGGTAGTATAATTCTTATGATGAAAAGGTACCTAACATTTTCTGGTAAGTATTTTCTTGCTAATCAAATATTAGCAAATTTTGAGGAACAAAAAAGAATGGTTAATATATAAGCCATGTAAAAAGGGTTAATATACCAACATTAAATTTAGCTAATAATTAAATATTGACTGATCTTCTCATTTAATATTTATTATGTGAGAAGATAGTGTAGTCATGGAAACATTGGGCTATTACGATTTAATAGAGATAATCTTGAAAGGCATCTACTCTTTCATGTGAATGTCAGTAATAACTGAAAATTTATATTCTAAAAGTTTAAGGACTAGTCTTCATGAATTATCCAAGAAATGCTAACGCCGAATTTACATTTTCAGTGCATAAATATATTCAAGGAATAGTGGGGGTGATATTATATACAAATGAATTGCTATTCCTTTAAAGCCATGTTTGACTATATGCACTGATTTTCCACACAACGAGAAGGCTGAACTCCGTTCTTAACAATCTCGAGCTTATAAAGTGGGGTGACAGAGCGGTATTGGACACCTTTGATGAGATCTATGCAAGGAAGAAAGTGAGAAGCTGCTTTCTATGGATTTTAATGGTAAATTCTAGAGTCCTTGCTGAATAGGATTGAGTGCAAGGCCCATATTAAATCGGCGCCGCTATTGCAGAACAAGAACATGTAAATACGAATATGGATCTTATATTCATATTCAAGCTAAAGGTTCAAGATTAGTTAGTTACCTTTAGTTATGTGTTATACAAATACCCAATAATATCATTCGTGAGTTTTTGTGTCCACATATTATTATTTTTAAATAATAAGTAGGGATTTTGTATATATAAATATATATAAGTATTATTTAAAGAAACAAAAATAGAAGGAATACAAATTTGAAAGTACCGTTTTCTTCTGTTGAAACCAATCATTGTGTTGTTTCATTTTAAATCCCAACATTGCTTTCTAATTTTCAGCTGAGTTTAAAGCACCTATTGAGTGGTGACTTAAAGTCTTTTGGCATTTGGCAGAACTCTCAAGGGTAAGAATATCTCTGTCTTTCAAGACTTTCTGCCTCCAACTTAGAACAAATTCAGTCACTTACTTCTTTGTCTTCTTCCTTCAAATCCTCCATTCTATTGGGTTGAGTTCTTGTGGCAGAAGCAATCAAAGAGTGCAACTTTGATTTTCAGAGTAGGCATTTTATCCTGGAGATGGATTTTCCGTTAACCACTTGCACAGTGTGGGGATAGATAGTTTTTCTGGAAGTGCCTTGCCTATTCGTTTCGTGTTTTCATTGAATTCTCTTTCATGATTTCTCTCTTTTCTTTATTAAATTTGTCTTGCACAAAGTTACTCCATTGTATTTATTTTGAATATTCTACAGCAATTTTAGGATAGTAATTTTCCATTTTAATGGAGTTTTTCTTTTGTTGTACAAGAAATACAAAGATGTGATGAGTTGAATAGTTCAAAATTTTAAAGAGTTCTGATTATGGCAAAGGATGAAAAAGCAATGGCTTGATGATGATGTAGTTTTTTTTTATTTTTTTTATTTTTATACACTATGTATATTGAGTTAAAGCTATATTTTATTGAATTTTGTGTATTTAATTTGATATAATTCATTAGTATCAAATTCTGATACAGTCAAATACATCAAATATATATATATATATATATATATATATATTTGCTTTGAATGAGTTATATGCAGGTGTATATTAAGGTAAACACGTGCAATTTGCATGATTATCCTTATTCGGGGGTGGTATTTAATTTTTGTCCCTCGAATTGTTGGTCTTTAATTTTTATCAAAGGACAAAAATTAAAGACCAGTGATTTGAGGGGCAAAAATTAAAGACCAGCGCCTTTGAAGGACAATCCGTAAGTTAAAATTATGCAGCGTAAGTTGTGTAGTATTTTTTAGATTATATTGTGTGTTGAAGTTTTGTATTTTCGGGCATAACTTGTATGGATGTGATGATACATATACTGAAGCTAAACGCTAACATATTAGAGCGAAATATTAACGTATGTCTCCCTTTTTCATATTATGCTAAATGTTGAAAATTTTGTCTTGTCCGACGTAACTTGTGGGATATTAAGATACATATGTCGGAGCTAAACGCTAACTCTGCCTGCTGAAATTTAGTTCGAAGGACAAAAATTAATGACCGCAAATTTGAGGGATAAATATTAAAGATCACCCCGAAATAGGGTCATTTGTGCGAAAAATCCTACAGTTACTGCTAATGAGATGAAGAGCAGCCCACAAAGTTTAGGCCCAGCCCAATGTTATACCCTCTTTCCCCCAACACTTGCTATTCAGACGCCATTGCTAGACCTTCGTATCTCTCCACTACACATTTTCGAAAAAGAGGATGGGAAGTAGATTGGGAAGAAGAGTAGTAAACTTTGCGAATATTCCAATAAAACTGTTAATGCCTTCCTCTTTCTCCAACATCACTGAGATCTCCCTCAAAACCATCCCTTCTGCTTCCAAGGTAACTTTTCTTCAATAATATTTTCACATACTTGTTGGTATTAAAATACAATACTAATAACAAACTAGCTGAGTCTAGGGATGACAATAGGGCGGGTCTGGGGCAGGGTAGGGCAAACCCTTACAACTTGTTTCGATGGTCGTTACCTATTGTATTGTGTTGTTAGTTTATATAAAATGTTTGTTTTAATTGTAACTCAAATTTTATTGTATGGTGTTGTTAAATCCATTGTTATACGAAAAGTCCCATTTCGTGTAACAAGCTATTTGGTGTGATTGCGTGGTTACCTTTTTTTTTCGCCATTTCATTTTGTCTATCCTAATTATCTAATAATCCTATTTTATTTGTTACCCTACTTTTTTTTTACAGTAGCTCTACCCCGTACCGTACTTTTATGTAGGTTTATCCTTCAACTTGATGATGTGTGACATTATGTAACGATGGCAAACGATACAATCCGTGGTATCCATCAAAACAATATAGTACGATACAACACAATACAATAAAATACTTCAGTATTTAACAATGTGTAACAACCATCCAAACAGAGTGTTAATAGGGAAGGGCAGGGAAATATGAATAGGGCTTCTGGAGGTATGAAAACTGTTTTGGCGTTTTGCTGCCGTTGAATCTCAGATTAGTCCTTTGTTTCTCTACTTCACGTTTGTATTCATCAGTCATCACGCAAGCAAAATCCCATTCTATGTTCTTGATCGTTTCTGATCTCTCTGTTCCTAAAATTGGGTAAAGTTTGTTGTTTTCTTTTCATTTTTTCTGTTAAATGTTTGAACGTTTTCTGTTTAGTAATATGACTATATGAGTAAGGATCACAGATGGAACAAATTTTGTCTTAATCTCTCTATCTATTCATTAATTAACTTTAGTCAAGTTTAAAGCTGCACTAATGAGGATAAATGAACTATTTTGTTATTTCACTTGAAAAAAAAAAAAAAAACAAGTTAATCGACTAGCTAAGTTGACAGAAGCTTCAAAATCATATCTTACAAAAGGATATGCTAATCATTTCATTTCTTAGGACACGAATTTGCTCACCAATGTGGTGATCTTGTAGTTCATGGTATAAGCTAAATTATATCTTATATTACTTGACATTTAGCTGTTGTTTCAATTTAACTTGGCATATATCATAATCTATTCTAGTCTTCCAGTGATTACAGTAATATGATAATAGTCACCCTTTGTGTTTTAATAATAAGAAAATCCAGTAGCATTCACTAGTACCCATCCTTTATATTTTAAAAATATAAATAAGTATGTTGTTAAAAAGATTAACTAGAATACTGAAAAAGGAAAAGGAAAAAAAAAAAAAAAACATTTGAATGGGGCAGGGCTTGGTGGGGCGGGGAAAACTTTTGAAAAATGCTAAATGGGGAAGGGAATGGCGAGTCAAAATATTAGCGGGTCAAGACTTGACCTGCCCTGCCCCATTTGGGTCAGCTATATGAATCATGTATTCAATAATTTGGGATTCTCTGATACAAAACGTAGTATTTCTTGAATTTTTCATGTATAGATTGAGATAAAAAGGGTTTTGGAGTCTCTGTACGGGTTTGAAGTTGAAAAGGTCCAAACCCTCAACATGGATGGAAAGAAGAAGAAGAGAGGTGGGCTGTTAATTGCTAAACCAGACTACAAAAAAGCTTACGTTACTCTTAAGAATCCATTGTCTATATCGCGGGACCTTTTCCCTATCCGAGTGATCGAAGAGGAAAAGAAGAATATGAGCAAGAAATCTAAGTCTAGCAGCATTGTTGAGGATGATGAACCTAAAAAGATGCATTGGCTTGACGAGAAGAAAGATGGAAGGAATCGGTCACCTATGAGATTCAATCGTGGCCCTGGCCGTGACCGTGTTGGAGAACGTTTGGATGTTGGCCGCGAACGTCATGGAGTACGTCGGGATGTTGGTGCTGCTGCAGCAGCAAAGTTCCCTTGGAGCAGTATGAGGTCTTATGCTTCTAGGTAGATTGTCTTTTTCTTTGGAATAATTGAATTTGTATGCATCCATCATTGTGTTTTTAGTACATCTATGATGTATTTATCTCCGTATGTTGCTAGTTTAATTCCAAAAAGTTATATGGAGTTTTATGGTTTTATGTTAATTATATATTGGAGGTATGTAAAGCATTGTAGCTTGAACAAAGCTTGAACCAGAGAGCCGCTTTCTGGTTATATTACATATTGATGGTCAGGGATGGTAGAATTTGCACACTACTGGCAAAAGTGTACTCCTATACCGTTTTTGATATGGGGCATAGTATTCTATGGAAGAAGAAATGATGATATACTTATTTATTATGTTTAATCTAGGAATGAGAATTAGGAAGTTCAGGATGTCATTTGCGGATGGAACAGTCAAAGCTAAACAAAAACAATCTATTGAAGGAAAAATTCATTAAAGTGCATTTTATGACTGCTGCAGATGATGGAATTGTGAAATACAATTAAACGTTCCATAGAAAAAGAAACTGATTATGTTACAAAATAGAAAGAATAATCTGTTTATATTTTTGCTTCGTAAAGATTAGGAATAACCATGATTTCGTTCCCTTTTTTTTTATGTGGACAAGTTGAGATAATGATACATTATGTATCCAATATTTTCCTAGGCTAGAGCAGTCTTCCATATCCAGGAAAATGAATAT
Source organism: Lycium ferocissimum (assembly GCF_029784015.1). NCBI lineage: Eukaryota > Viridiplantae > Streptophyta > Magnoliopsida > Solanales > Solanaceae > Lycium > Lycium ferocissimum. The sequence continues at coordinate 11,415,372 of NC_081345.1, read as the reverse complement.
TGTTAATTTGATCAGTTTTGTGTATCAGATATGAGAAAAACCATAATTTTGGTGATCTTAGGATATGGGCTACCTTTAATTGTAGTATAGTGTACTCACTTTCTTCAGTTTCTTCACTGTCCAGTTTTCGATGAAAAAGACCTGATCTTTTTATCATCCTTCATCCAAATGTCCAGCCTGATAAATTTCTATGTTACTCCCTCCGGATCAAAAAGAGTGTCCACTTAGTCATTTGCACACCCCTTAAGAAAATACTAACTCCTAGAAAAAAAATAGGTAATTTGACAAAACTGCCCCTAATTAAATAGGTATTGGGATTTGATCACATAACACTTATTAGGGGCAAATCTGGAAAAAAAGGAAAATTCTTTCTTGATTTGATAAGTGGACACTCTTTTTGACCCAAGAAAAAAAGGCTAAGTGAACACTTTTTTTGATCCGGAGGGAGTAGTTGTTTACTTTTATCATATTCTTGTTGCAGCTCCATTGTAGTCCCTCCAAAACTCTTTGCTTGAGCTTTTGCTTTGCCGAGTTCTTCTCTTATTCTTTTAGTGTTTTGACTTCCTTCTTTGTATATGCCCAACTATTCCCTTGCCTTAGTAAACATCATCTGCTATATGATCCTTCCATAATTCCATTGTATCGCTGCCCCTATCTTCAATTGGTCGGAGAAACCCAACCTGCAAGTCTCTTCTCTTTGCAAATTCAAAATTGTATGAACATGTCTAGAAGGTAGGTTCTAGCAGTAATGTTGTATGTTCATTTACATAGTTAGATGACCCCGATCCTCTTTTTAATGGCTTTTTACACCTGTGTAGGCTTCATGAACACTTAAGTTGTTCCCTTTTATTGGTACGGCAAGTTCATTGAAAAATATCCACTTACACATGTGAAGACATTAGCTTAAACTTTTGTATTGTTCCTTTACTCTAGGAGGTTCCACTATGTTATCTGGCCTTTTGTACATGGTTTGATGCAAGGGCTTATGGAAATGTCTATGGTGCTGTCTTATAGGCACAGTTTGACAGCAATTTATGTGGTCCATCTATTTAGGATCCCGATTCAGGCATGACTTTGATATATACGTAGATGGCTATGGTGTTTATATTTCTGAAGATAGAGGTTCGTCAATGAGTTGTTCTAGCGGACAAAGAGTTGGAGTAACAACCTTGAGGACTGAAGTTCGAATCCCTGTAGAGGTATCACTAGGTGAATTAAAATATCAGATCTCAAAATATTCTTCACCAAAAACCTATCAGATCTTAAAACCTATTCAAAAAAAAAAAAAAAAAAGAGGTATCACTAGGTGAATTTTTCCCACCCGTCTAAACCTTCAAAGGTTTGAAACAACCTCTCTACCTCCTCGAGGTAGGGGTAAGATCTGCGTACACTTTACCCTTCCCCAAACCTTACTTGTGGGATTACACTCGGTATGTTGTTGTTGTCTAAGCCTTCAAGGCTAGTGCTTACTAAAAGACTCTTAGTATATTATAGTGGAGAACGTTAGTGTCAGATAATCCTTAAATACGGAGTATTGAAATATTATGGACTCAAACATAGTACTTATATATTGAGGATTCATACCGCTGACCCCAACTAGCTTTGTATTGAGGCGCACCTGTTGTTGTTGTCATTTAAACCTTGAAATCCAAAGTGACTCAGTACTTGTACTAGTGGGAGGTAGCAGGTATGTGATGGCTTGGAAGGAATAGTTGGCAAAAATTTAGTACTAGTATGCTGATTTTGTCCTTTAAATAGCTGTATAGACTATAGACATCAAGCCAAGTTACTTGGTACCTTTGCGGATGAGAAGTAGCAGGTACCCGGTGGAATTAGTCGAGGTGTGCACAAGCTAACCTGGACGTCGCCATCATAAAAAAAATAGTCTATAAAGATAGATCGACTACAAGCTACTAATTTCTTCATCTCACAATATTTTGTAATTAATAACTACCAGTAAGAGAAGAAATGCAATAACATAATGAGAATTGTAAGGTATTTGTGACTTTTGACATATACATTTCTAGGACTGGCATATGTAACCTCTGTTATTTCCATTTATTTCCTCATCCACATTTTGAAGGATAAAGTGGTCGTTGCTGTATTTTGTATTATAGATAATACAATCATAATGTTAAGTCTCCATGAATACCATTACGATTGTACCTGGATGAAAAGTCCCTGTCATTTTCTGCTGCACGTTTGCAAGTATTAGGTGGCAATCTTTCATAGTTTATGGTCTGGCGTATTCTTTAGCAATCATGCTTTGGCAGTGCCGATGAGTTTGTAGAAATAGTAAGCTCACTTTTCTTAAATGTAGAAAAAGAAAGTCAGGTGATGGAAGATTGAGATAACTAAAGCAAAGATTCAGCTTTAATCTGAAAAAAGTTGATGAAAACAACTTTTTATCTGTTGCAATTTCTGATAGCTGGCCTGTCTACTACTTTACTAATGTCATTGCTCAGGATGTCAGTTCATGTTGCTGTTCCTATATCAAGAAGTAATACGAAATCCTTTGCAGTTATTGCGCTTGCAGTATCACTATTAGTAAAAGAAAAAGTAATTAGTGGCATTGATCATGTTTTATGCTCTGGAGCTGGTGATACTATGACAGTCTTTAACATCCACAGAGGAACTTGAAATGAGCAATTCTTTTTTGAGGAGGCAGTAGACAAAATAGGTTCTATAGGATTGTTCTGTGCTCCTTGGTTCTAATGACTGTTTCCTACCTCCTCCTCCCATTTATTATTACTCTTGCATTACTATATTTTTCTCTTCCTTCTGTTTCATTAACTGTTACTTTTCAACCACTTATTCCCATAGTGTATACCGATGATTTCAGGGTAGCTTTTTCCGACCCTTAGTGCAATAATAAGGTGGTGGATTCGGAGAGCGCTTCTTTATTTCATAATTTTTCCTGATGAATTTTCTCTAAAAATCTCCCAATAAATTGAACTGCAGAATCTTCTAAGAACCTGAAGGTTTCAGCCTGTGAGATGGTATTCACATGTTTGAAGGACTGAAAATGTGAAGAAAGCTTTACATTTCTATGAATGATATGAACATTTGGTTGGCGACAGTTTTAGTAGATGTGATATTGGTGTTTGAAGTTGGAACTCAACTACACTTACTGGTTAGGGGTTCTGTGGGTGGCTTCATAAATTCCCCTTTTACTCTTCCGAAAAAATATCTGTTGGGGTAATTTTGCTACTTCTTGGGATTAGTTTCACGGTCCCAGCTCTTGAACAAAGCTTGCCCTTTATAAATAAAAGAAGAGGAACAAAGGCTTTTCACAAAATACATACCTAAATTTAAGATGAAGTGTACTACGCTAAAAATAAACTTAGTACAATTGTTATTTCATTAAGTGCCCCTATGTGCACCAGCACTCGTAGAGCTTTTAAAATGAATGAGATGTGACCCCAACAATCATGCAAAGTAGTGCCTTGCATGTCATTTTTAACATTTAATCATTTGTGACAACTTACACATAAATGCGTGTAGGTGTCCGGACAATATTTAATTGAAGTTGAAAAATAAGTGATTAAGTTTAAAGTCGAAAAACTTCTTTTCAATAAAAAAAATTAAGGGTAAAGTGTGTGTGTGTATATATATATATTAAGGAGAAATATTTATGAAATGTGACGATAGTTTTCTATTTACAAAACATAACATTACAAACTCTATACAAATTATTTTTTATTTTTTTAAAATTTTTATTTTTTATTTTTTTAAAAAAATTATTTGTTTTTTATTTTATTTTAAAAAATATTTTTTTCGCTCAAAAATTTATGTATGAAAGTTGTATGAAATGTGCATATCTCACTCGGGGCTTAAAAAGTTCGCTCAAAATTGTGTTTATGAAAACGGTATGAAAAATGTATGAAATGTGTATATCTCGTTCAAGGCTTAAAAAATTCACTCAAAATTGTGTGCATGAAAACGGTATGAAATTTGTATCTCGCTCAAGGCTTAAAATTTCGCTCACATTTTCGTGTATAAATTTCATTTTAGATTTCTGTAAAATTAATACAACTACAACCACATTGTCTACAACTTTGATACAACATTCAAGATTTAAAATAATCGCTCAAATTTTATGTATGAAATGAAATGTGTATATCTTGCTCAAGGCTTAAAAAGTTCACTCAAAATTTGTGTATGAAAAACATATGAAATGTGTATCTCTCGATCAAGGCTTAAACATACGCTCAAAATTTTATGTATGAGAATGGTATGAAATGTGTATATCTCGCTCGAGACTTAGAATTTCATTCACATTTTTCATATACAAAGTTCATATTAGGTTTCTGGAAAAGTAATACAACTACAACAACATTGTAACAACTTTCATACAATATTCAAGGCTTAAAGTTTTTGCTCACAATTGTGTATGAAAATTATATTAAAAATTTCGCTCACATATAAACATTTCATACACAAAAAATTGAGGTAATTTTTTAAGCCTTTGAGCAACAAAAAAATTAATTTTTTAAAAAATATAAAAAATAAATAAATTTTAAAATATATATATATTTTTTAAAAATAATTTTAATTTTTAAAAAAAATATATTATATTTTTAAAAAAAGAATTTTTCTGTAAAAAAATGAAAAATGAAAATCCGTCATGTTTCGTAAAATATCGTTATGATTTGTAAATAAGGAAAACTATCTATATATTTTGTAATAAAAAGTCTTAAGTAGGTACCCTATGTCATTTTCCCAAAATTTAATATCTTATTAGTATTCTGCATAAATATTTGCAAATACTGATGTGATGTCCAAACCAGTATGCATGAAATACTACTAATTACTTACTGTCAATCGAAACTGGATCAAATCTTTAACATCACAATGTAGTGAGTTTGGTTTCATTATAAGCTTTACTATCTTTTGCAAGATTAAATTGAGCTAGTTTACCATCTTATAGGGAGTATGGCGACTTCACGGTTCGGTTTCCATTTGACTCGCAGAGTAACTGAAAGCAAGTGTGTACTCCTTGGAAAAGAAATTGGTTCTACACTTCACAAGTTTACACTGTACTCCACTTGTTTTACAGCATAACACTAAGCTTTTCGATGATAGTAATTAGGGGTGTACATGGACCGGGTTGGTTCGGATTTCTTAAACACCAAACCAAACCAATTGCGTCGGGTTTTTAAATTTATACACCAAACCAAACCAATAAAATTCGGGTTTTTCAACCTCGGGTTTTCTCGGGTTATTCGGTTTTCTCGGGTTATTCGGGTTTTTTTTTTTTTTTTCGGAATAATCTTGATACAAAACATATAACTTTTACGTCAAATATTTCTTTAGTCCTAGTAAGATACAACTATGTAATTAAGGTGTTTCATAAGAAAATAACACAAAATGTGAGAAGAGTGATGACATTGTATTAAAATATTCAACAAAAAATAATAAAATCGGTTAAAATAAATATTGCTAATTAATAAGCCATAAAGAAAATGACCATAATCTAAAAATACTAAGTCATGCTAACATAAGTACGGCTAATAAGTATTAATTACATGACAAGAAAAAAAAATTTAAGTTCTGTATTTTCACTCTCTAAATCAATTATGCAAAATTAAAGAATAGATATCCAACGTTATTGTCATTTCTATGGGTAAATTGAAATTCTTTTGTTAGTATTAGTGTTGAGTTGGTTTTGGTTTGACTTTATATGAGTTACTAACATCCATAGGATATAAAACTTATTCACATTCAAAATCCTAAGTTCAAGCTTGAATAATATGATAATAGATGAAGAACTATGAAAAAATTAAGAAATATTTATAAATTACATTACAAATAAATATTTTTATGTATAAAATATTTTAAAAATTGAATACATGTAATGTCGGTTGGTTTGGTTTGACTTTTTTTTAGCTAAAACCAAACCAAACCAATTATGGTCGAGTTTTTTTTTCCAACACCAAACCAAGTCAAACCAAACCACTAGTCGGGTTTTTTTCTCGGTTTGATTCGGTTATCGGTTTGATGCGGTTTATCGGTTTACTTTGAACACCCCTAATAGTAATAAACATCAAACAACCATTTGGTCTATAAAAGTCAAAATAAGGATAATTGTATCACTTAGTCCGATTTAAGCAAGTGCAAAATCATTAAGTTTTCCAAACAAAGAACTTTCGTTGTAATAAGACATTGAATTTTCTTTTTGGCGTTACTCTTCTTAGGTCTGGTGATATTAGGAAATATTGTCTAGAGAATCCTTCGTATAGTTGCATTGACAATGCTTTATATGGTATCTCTTTTGTTGAAAGAATAGTGGAAATCTACTAAAATAAAAGCATGGATTAAAATGTTAAGATGTATTAAAAATAAGAAATCTTCTACATGTGAAATATGATCGTTTGTTGTTACTTAACAAATAAGTTTTTGACAATTTCAGATGCTTCAAGATCACAAGCTAAAGTTAATTAAAGAAATATGGTTACTTAATATAGTAAGCTATTAAATTACGTCATGTATATAGATAGTCTTCTGAAAAATTGCTCGTGTATCAGAAAATGCAAGAGAATTGTGATTTTTGTTATAGTAAATAACCTCACAGAAAAGGAACTCCCAATATACATCTGAACTAATTTCTCATCTTCATTATCAAAACAAGAAAATGAAGAAAAAAAGGAATTCTTTTTCATGTTGCTTTGCGCAATTAATACTCGAAACTATTACCGATTAATCCTGATTTACGTCTTGTAGGATTCGTTGAAGGGGAAGATGCTCCCCACCAAGACACGTGAACTAAGTTATCATATTCATTGTCATAACAAAAAGAGAAGAAAAAAAAACCTTTTTTTTTTAATTGCTTTGTGCAATCGGTATTCGAAATTGTTGGCCAGACTAGTTTTGAATTGAATTCTATAAATTCCATTAAATGGGAAAACACATGGAATTTAAGAAATAAAGGGTAATTTTTGAATTTTGTGATCTTAAATTAAAGATATGTGTAGTTCTCTAAATCTCGTGGTCTTAAACTTGCCGCTGAAATTCAAAAACTTACCAAACGTATTAAAAAATGGCATTATTTCTAAGATAGACCAAAACGGCAAGTAAACACTTAAATTGGGACGGAGAGAGTATATATATTAAGTATTCATTTAATTTGTTACTTTAAAAGTTAAATTATTCAATTTATTGTAAATGCAGAGTGCAAGTAATTTTCTCATAAGGGCAAAAGTGTATTTTGGAGCTTGGGGATTTAGTTGGCGGTTAGTCGTGAGAGGGGTATATATATATAGACAATTCAAAGACAGGCAGAGAGCGAGCGGTACGTCTCTTTTGTGTTCCTTAATTTTCTCTTCTTTCTCTTTCCTCATTCCACCGATTCAGATCTCTCATCATCAAAAGAGAGAGAGAGAAAGTGTTTTTGTGTGTGGAGAAGAAGGAGAAAAAAGGGAATTAAATTCTTCTAAATGGCGGTGGTGTCGCCATTAGCAAAGTACAAGTTGGTGTTTTTGGGAGATCAATCTGTGGGCAAAACAAGCATCATTACTCGCTTCATGTACGATAAATTCGACACCACTTATCAGGTCTTCAGCTCTCTTTCTCCTTTTCCAATTCCATCATTCCTTTTTTTTTTGATAAGTCGCGTGCTCGGAAAATGCACGCGAGACCGGCTTTTCGTTAAATGTAGTGTAGCATCGCATATATAGGCTAACGCGTCCGGCCTTAATTCCCGGATCCGCTAGTGCAACCGGCTGCCCTTTTTACTTGTGGATCGCTATTTCTGCTCGTTTCCAGTTCCTATGCCATTCTTTTTTACTGGTAATAGGGAAAATTGGAACCGAGAAATTAATGCTGTAAAGGAACATTTTCCATCCATATGCCTAATTATAGGGACAGTTTAACGCCTAGATTTTCAGGTTATTTGATTTCCCATATTGTGGTAATACTGCAAAATACCCCAGTGAGGTTTCTCGTTGAATATATATATATACATATATATATACATATATACATATATAAATATATATACACACACACTCAGCATATTCCCATAAAACCTTAATCGCAACAACAGTGTTGTCAAAGGTGCGCTTAAGCCCTAAAGCGAGGCGCAAAACATATTCAGCACTTCACCTTGCTTTATGGGTCCTTCAATGTCGTCATCCAAGCTCTATGGCATACTTTTTCTTGCCAATAGCGTAATCCTGAAAATGTGACACTAAACAATTAATATTTCATTTTGTTGTACTTTCTTTTTTTCAATTTCTTTGTCCATATATTTGTTATTCATGCTTATGGACTACACATACATACTTATATTTTTTTCTCCATTTGCGCCTTTTTTCAATAAAGCCTACGCTTGCGCTTAAAGTCCCAAAGGACCTTGGAACTTTTTTGCGCTTTTCGCTTTTGATAACACTGGGTAACGAAAGCTTTCAATGTAATAAGCTACTTAATAGAGAACAATTTTGTCTTTATGTGATATCTTCAATCCAAACAAGAAAGTATATGAGGACTTACAGGATTTAATTGACATGAAATTTCAAAATCTTTTCATGATTACTACTCTAATTTTTTATACTGACTTGCAGTTGTGTTTAATACTCTCCACCCTTTTGTACAAACTTAATGTGATCTGTGGTTTGAGCAAACTCATTTTTTAAAAAATGTTCTCATCTGCCTCTAAATTTTAACATCCTTTATGGTGATTGCTTCCAATTTATCAATTAAGTTAGTTTGAAGCTCTTGGTTACCTTATTTCTTTTCTATACGCAGGCTACCATTGGTATTGATTTTTTATCAAAGACAATGTACCTTGAAGATCGAACAGTTCGCTTGCAGCTCTGGTAGGCTCTCTCTCTCTCTTTTACTTTTAGATTAGATTAGCTAGATTTTCTCAACTAATATTGCATTTTTATTTATTTCGAACTTATCAGTTGGATGTACTTGAAAATGTGTAATCGAAGCCTGAATTACTTATAGCTATAAGTCTCTTTACAGAGATGGAATTAGTTTTCAAATGCATGTTTACGTTCCTTCTTCTTTTTTATGTTATGTGAAACGAGAAAATAACAGACTTGGAGGAAAAAAAAACACGAGATGTTACTTCTCAGAGTCTGGATTCTTTATGATAGTACAAGATAATTTCCATCTTTAGAATGAGAAAAACAGAAAACTTGGGGGGAAAACAGAAGGAAAAAGAAAAAAGCGAGATTTTTTTTTTTTTTTTGTTTATGCTGGAATTTTTTTTATGTGCTCTATTAGTTGAAGTTAAAATTTTTATCTTGAGAAATCTCAACTTTGACAAGCCTGGATTGTCTATGAAACAAGACATCTGTTAAAAATCAGACCAAAAGACCAAATACTTTCACAAGATCATTTCCAGACAAACTCATCTAGTAGAGAACATTACTTTTGCCTATGTTTTGCAAAATGTTACATGCTTTACTTTGGAAGCAAGTATTGGAAATAATCTCAAATCTGTTCCGTGTGTGATATCGGGCAAACCAGTTTCTGTTAATATTCATCTTGTAGTTTTGCCAATTGTGGTGTTGGGCATTGATCAATGAATTAATTTCGGATGCATTTATTTTTTCTAAAGCATTATCTGAACCCATGCAGGGATACTGCTGGTCAAGAAAGATTTAGAAGTCTTATTCCAAGCTACATTAGAGATTCTTCTGTTGCTGTAATTGTATATGATGTTTCCAGTAAGTGATTGCTTGACATTGTTCCCATGGAATATCTACACATATCTGTGCCCTCTGTGGCCTGCTCAAGCAAATTCATATTTGGTGATAGTAGAAGGTTCCTAGGGAGTCTATAGTAAATTGGTTCTCTATATGTTCGTCTTTGATTATTTTTTCCTGTTTAATGTTCCATGAATAAAGTTTTGGTGATATCATCATATCTGCAGACCGCCAATCATTTCTGAACACTTCAAAGTGGATTGAGGAAGTACGCACTGAACGAGGCAGTGATGTCATTATTGTTCTTGTCGGGAACAAAACTGATCTTGTTGATAAAAGGTAGGGTGTGGATGGATATTTTCCTTTCGACAACTGCTTTACCTACTTATGCAGCAGTTCACCTCTTAGATGTTATTTTTACCACCTGTCAGTTCCTTTTTTATTTCTCGTTGGGATCTAGTAAAAGTAGTTGCATGTAGTTAAGATTTAAACCAGGCCTAACATTCTTTCAGAATCTAGCATGGATTTGCAAAACCGTAATATATGTTTTCGCTTTTCAAAATTTCTTGTTAGAGAGTTATGGACATCCATTTTTTCATTCGAGTAGAGATTTTCCGTAGTTGGAAGATTGCATTTGATGGAAATTTGTCTCGAGTACATAGTCTTTAGTGAAGAGACACTGCTCCAACTAAACTGTTCAGTTTTCTCAAGTAAAGGCTAGTAGATTGATATAGATCTTGGAAGGTAAGATACAGAACCTATTAGTATTCTACAGGGCTTGAGTCTGGATCTCTTGATCTCTTGCTATGTCCTTCTCTGGTCCAATTTCCTTCCACAAAAGAATAGGAGAAAAAAGTTTCTTTAAGAGATTATCAAGAAGAGGACATTGTATTTTAATTCTTGTAGACTATGATTTATTATTTCCACCATTTCTCTTATGGCGATGATGCTGATTTAAACAGGCAAGTTTCTACAGAAGAAGGAGATGCTAAGTCTCGTGAATTCGGAGTAATGTATATAGAAACCAGTGCTAAAGCGGGATTCAATATCAAGGTACAGACGCTTAAGTCCTTTCTGCGATTTCCATTGAAATTTTTTTGCCCCCTCAGTCAAGTTATACTGAGAATCAAAATACTAATATCCTGATCACTAGTTTTGCTCAAAACATTGGAGTTGGCATAACTTCTATTCGTACTCAAATCCATGATATTAAGAATATGAAAATGAAAATTGCAGCCTTTGTTCCGAAAGATTGCTGCCGCCTTACCAGGGATGGAAACACTTTCATCCACAAAACAGGAAGATATGGTTGACGTTAATTTGAAGCCTACCACAAATACATCCCAAACAGAGCAGCAAGGGGGAGGTTGCGCATGCTAGATTGTACTTAAAAAGAGGAAGCAGGAAATTCTTTAGCCTTAAATCGGGATATTCAGAGAAAGACAAGAAAACTTAGAGAACTTGGAAACACACTAAGACACAGTTGCATCCAGTTATTAGGGTGTTCACAATTAGCGAATTTCTTAGTTTATGAGTTTTGCAGCATCGATGTTTCTTCATGATGTACAACAACTCCATCAAGGAGGTAGCTGACGACTGTTTTCTCTACGAAACTATTGAGGAAGCATTTGTTAGAATCATCACATTTATGTTTCCTGGTAGAACTTCTTGTGTTTATATGTTATGGTTCCTAACTAGTTCAGGAACCATTTATTCCGGAGGATTCTCCTAGTTGACATGTTGAATAGATAATGAGATGCCATATGTATTTCACATTCATTTTAGTCTGTTGCACCGCCTATTGTTTATTGATACATACACCAATTACCTTCACGGTGTTCTTTTTCATTGTCAAAGTTCTCACAACACCCGCAGATTATTACGGACACTCATGAGGTGCCGTTTTTGAATCTTTACAATATTTTCATAATCAATTCATTCCAGGTTCTTGCTGCTGCCATCATACAACAGTTTCATAGAACCTTCTTTTCTTTGCCCCTTTGGGCAAGTGAAAGGTAAACTTTTTCAAGGGTGATTTGGTTTGCAGAAAAAAGAATTTGAATTTGGGTTTTTTTATTTGAAGAAAACAAGCTTTATTTGAGTTTTCCACAAGTTGAGTTCGAGTATCCTGGCAATTTGGATGTACTTAATGTACCAACTTGATAGTATAATCAAACTTGAGCAAATTTTAATTAGTTAACAAGCAGGAGGACTGTGCTCAACATTGACTGCTCAAGAGAAATAATCTAGGAACACTGATTATTGAAGACATTCAATATCATAGATATTGTTTCATTATTAGGTTTTAATTTTCTTAGATGCTCTTCCAACAGTAGGAGCCATTACATTACTACATCCACCTTGGCTAGCGGTTGAGATTTCTAAGGATGCTAAGCCCCTGGGGCTTCAGGTTTCTTTGTTAAGCAATGATTCTAAGTAGCATATTTGAAAGAAAAGAAAATCTCAAAAGAAAAAAAAAAGGTTTTCCTGCCAAGCTCAACCTATGTATTAACTATTAACTTAGGTTCACTTTAGAAACCCCAAATGTTAACTAGTGGCAGGAGAAAGGCAGACTTTAAGGCTGGTGTTATTACCACAAAGTAGCCTGTTGAATGTATCTAATCCATCTTAATATTATTGTTTCACTTTAGCTACGGAGCATCAATAAGACTAATATCAAACTCTCCGCTAAAACCAAATCATTTTTTTGCGCGGATTGCCCTTCAAAGGCATTGGTCTTTAATTTTTGTCCCTCAAATTGTTGGTCTTTGATTTTTGCCCTTCACCTAATACCTCGATGTTTGGGATTCGAATCCCGGCTCAGTCCAAAAAAAAAATCGCAAAGATAGAGTTTCGTAGCAAAATTAAGCCTATTCGGGCAAAAGTTAGGCCTTAAGGTAGAGTTTTGCAAAATTCCAGCTGTGTACCAAAAAAAAAAAAAAAAGAAAAAGAGGTCTTAATGCAAACCTCTATCCTAAGGTAGAGTTTTGCCTTATGTCTGAAGGCAAAACTCTGCCTTAAGTAGAGTTTGCACTCAAACTCTGCGTTATAAGATATAGTTTGCAAGTCAAACTCTACCTGATAAGGGAGGTAAAGTTTAAAACTCTACCTGATAAGGGAGAGTTTGCAGTCAAACTCTGCCTTGCGATTTTTTTTAAATTTCTGGCTGAGTGAGGGTTCGAAGCCAGAACCCATGAGTTTTATGAGAAGGGCAAAAATTAAAGACCACCTCCGAATAAGGGCAATCGTGCAAATTTCCCAAAACAAATATGCAAATTTAAAGCTACTTAGAAATACTACGAGAAAAAACATTCAGCTCAAAAAAAAACATTGTGAAATTTATAATCACAATTTTGATACAATCAGACTTGCAGAACAACACGATGATTATAAGGGAGAAATAAATAGCTTAAGAGTTGGGTCAGAATCAATAAATTCCAAGGGGTATCGGTCTTCTTCAAGATACATTCTTGTTACTGATTACTACTTATCAAGTGCCCAGTATTGAGATTTGAGACCAACAATAAATTGCACAGGTCCTCTGTCATGAAAATGAATAACTTGTCCTACAGACTAGAAGGGCTTATGAAATTATTATCCAGCAAAGATGACCTGCTTACCTATGTCACACTCGGCAATCCTAGATACATAAAGAACAAAAACTTTTGAGAGCATCGTGCATTAGATTTTAAAACTAATTTCTACAAATTGAGAATATTTTACAATAATATTCAAAAAAGAAGCAAAAGAATTAAAGGAAAGCTTTATTTTTTAATTTACAAATGAGAGGGAAACTGGACGACAAAAGCAGACATCAAACATTACCAGAGCCATCCGCAATCATTCTAACTCTTAGAGTCAGACATATCAGTATAATCGTTCCCACGCTTGATCTGGGAAGGAAAGAGAGTTGAGTTAATAGTTTTGTACAAGAAAATGCAACCAAACACCTAATATTTAGGACGTACAACTTGCTTTTCACGCCTAGTTGTTGTAGTAGTAGTATCAAAAAAAGAAAACAAAAGAATTTAGGAAATCCACATGTTGCAAAAACCATAGCTTGGTGAAATGCATCTTTTGTTGAAATTTTGAAGTTGGTCAGGCACATGTTCTTGTTCATTAGTTCATGCACGTAAATATAGAGTTACTCAGTTATAGGTGCAACAGCACAGGACAACTAATTGTCACAATATTTCTGGTAGTCCATATTAGAAGTTCAAATAATTCAATATTGATCACTGCTTCCGCATATAGATTGCAGAAGATCAAGATCAACTTGGAAAAGATGCAAATGTTTCTAATTCCCAATAGGGAAAAAAAAAAAAAAAAGAAGAGAGAGAGGGGTGGGGGTTTTGGTGGTGGTGGTGGTGGGGGGGGGTGTTGGGCGAAGGAAAACAATCAAAATGGTTTGACAATAGCAACTAAGCTTACAGGACAGAGAAGAGCAGAACAACTCTTCTTGAATTAAATGATGCCGCGCGCTTGTATTTCCTCAATCTGTTGCTAGAAGTATCACATATTTTGTCATCCAGCCATTTATCTGTTACATAAAAAAGTAACACTTGTAAATTGTTTATCACATTGTACAACCAATGCTCAAAATGGAAGTTCCAGGTTGCTGAAAGATTTAGGGTTGAAGTAACAGGAAATTCAGGTCTTGCTATGAAGTGAAACTCTTTTTTCCCTTTAAGCAGGAAATTATTGGACTACTTTCGTTGTAATCAGGCAACCCATCATGTCAACCTTGTCAGGAGACACAATGAGAAGTCATACTAGAAATGACTGATCCAAGGATAACAGAATACAAAGTTAATGCGGAATGTGATGATGGTAAAAGCTCGAGAAGTTCTGATTAATACAATGAAATGAGGGCCTAACTATCATCAATACAAAAATTCACATTCTGAAAGCACGTGTTCTGGGGAAAAAAAGAGGAACAGCTTCATACTTTCAGATAAATGGGAGTGCTAATTGATAGTGAGGATGCTATAAGGGTTTTCCATCAAATGGGTAGTTGGGATTTACAGTTTAGCCTATTGATTTTGAAGTTCAAATTTTGGGTCCCTTCGAATAGGCAAACTATTTGGTGTTCAATAAAAAGTTTGACGCAATGGATAACTTCATGTTAATCGGATTATTTTAGTTTTGTAAGTTTTGCTTCCGCACCTCTAAAGTTAAACAGATACTTTAATAGCCTAAGAAAACCTACTTAATATAGCTGGCCATTTCATCTATTGAGTGGTCTTTCCTCTCATCATACCTGCTCTTTCTATCAGTGTCAAAGGCTTGGCTGGTGGAAACAAAGCGAGGAATACATAATCTTGGCGCGAAGATTACGAAAGTTTCTATTTGTGAACTGGGAAAGAGGAGAGAACCCATTCAAGGAACTGGTGGTATACAACATACCGAGGGGTACTTAGGTAGGAGATTAGTTAACATAAGACAAGATAAACTGAGGCTTCTAGGAAAAGCTCAAGTTAAAGTAGTTTTCTAGTTACAAGGGTTTCTATTTATGACAAAATCACTAACCAGAGGCGGAGCCAGGATTTTTTGTTTGCGGATTCTACGCCACAATTAATTTTGCTTAATGGGTTCTTGATAGATTATTTGTACATATTAAATTTTAACACAAAGTTTGAGCTAAAGCTACTAGGTTCTGCTGAACCCGCATCTACCACTTAGCTACTTGGTTTTGCCGAACCCGCAACTACCACTTCTGTTTTTTTAAGGGACACAATCCCTAAAGAAATTCTGAGTCACATTTGAAAATATTTAGACATATTAGTGAACTTTAGACACATTTTAACATATTTATTTGTACTTATTAACTACATTAAATGAATTTTAACATAAAGTTTGAGCTAAAGCTACTGGATTCTGTTGAACCCCCATCTACCACTTAGCTACTGGGTTTTGCCAAACCTGCAACTACCACTTACTTTTGTTTTGTAAGGGACACAATCACTAATGAAATTCTGAATCATATTTGAAAATATTTAAACAGATTAGTGAACTTAAGACACATTCTAACATATATTTGCAGTAATTTTCTCAGCAGTCAAAGCGCCCCCTCAAACTCAAGATAGTGAAACAACTTGAGTTTTCTAATCAGAACTGGAAAGCCAAGTCAAGAATCAAGATGTCGAAAAAAGCTGATGCTTGAAGGAACAACCATTTGATAGTATAGTCGAAGGTATTGCCGGAAAAGAATTGACTTGTCACATCCATGAGAAAAAATTGATCAAGTTGTAGCACCATTGTGAATTCATGAGACATGAGGGAAACTCAGAATATATGGGCTGCCATTCTGACTAGATAGATGACAAAGACAAGTATGTTGCCAGCTTGACCTGATGGTTGGGAATCCACAGTGCTGACTTTATGCAAATTAGCAATGATATGACCACAAATCGCGCTAACTGGGAAATGACACGGCGTTGACAATGCGATGATATGATACTGACTGGGCAAACTGGACCTACTGACTTGACACACTGAGGTGGAATAATTATATCAGTCAAAGACAAATATAGACCCCCAGAATTATGTTCATCTCAACGAGACGAAACTATGATGTTAGATTATGTGGAATGAGGCAAATACAAAGACAGAGAGAAAGAGATGTAATGGCGGCGAGACCGTGAATGGGGAAGAGAAGACTGTTAAAAAAAAAAAAAACTTTCGTCGGTCGAGTAGTATAACGCCATCCTCCAGTGGGCAGTAGCTATTCTGATCTCATTCTAATACCACTTGAAACAAAGGGGAGTGGAAGAGAAAAATCTTGTTGAATTGGTGATAAATAACATATACAAGGTAAGTTTAATTTACATGAAAAGAAATAAGAAAGTTCAAGTTACATCAAAAACCAGTTACCAAGATCTCTAATTATGACAAAATTAAGAATATTCTAAATAACACTATATAATATGAAACCTTGACGCATAAAATGAATTTAGATACATTCTAATATATAATTGTAAAAGTTTTCTCGACTTTCAAGGGCATGAGTAGCAATTTTACTAGGAAATCTTTAATTCTTCCAGTGTTGCTAACTACGGCTCTAGTTATGACTTTACCAAATAACGACTAGATTGCACTTTTTTTCCAACAGGAATAGTCTTCTTAATCTCTCTGAAGCGTTTGCCGATCATTTAGTCA
This sequence comes from Lycium ferocissimum, assembly GCF_029784015.1. Lineage (NCBI taxonomy): Eukaryota > Viridiplantae > Streptophyta > Magnoliopsida > Solanales > Solanaceae > Lycium > Lycium ferocissimum. Next base: position 11,398,555 of record NC_081345.1, on the reverse strand, counting down.
GATAGGGATGGAAGAACTGGAAGATCTAGGAGGGTTCAGTAGCAGATCAAGTTCAATAGGAGCATTCGTTGATTTAGTTAACTTAACAGCAAACGATTTTGAACATTCGAAGAATATGCAGTAAAGAGAAATGCCATTAGAGCACGTTAAACTAAACTAGGAAAACAGGTTGCAAAGTGGTTGAGCCAAATGGTGTCTACCTTTAAAAGTGAAATTGGGCAACTCAAAGCTGTGATTCAGGAATTGTATAAGCTTCCCTGCCATCTGTGATGTAATTTCTCTCTGCAACATCATCTGAATAGCAAACGATATGTTACATGTTTCAGATTACAGTGACCAAACCCAAAGTCAGACAACACAATCTTAACATAAAACAGGCACTGTAATTGGCAGTATAATATGAGTAAATGCAAGGTCAAGGTCAAAATGTGAATAAGAACTTACTGTTAAGGAATCCTCAGTCTTCAAATTTCCTCCCATTTCCTCAATGGATTTAAGAGCCTCTGGCTTTCCTTTCTCAATATCTATATCCAAAATATATGGGGAATAAACATCTGTGCTATCATTCTTTAGGTTGGCATAGTTTTGGGAACTCGATTGGGTATCCCTAGAAATTGGAATTTTCACATAACTTGGACTTGAAAGGCTAGGCAAATCTATATATGATTCACATCGTGGAACGACGACTCCTTCATCAGGTAATACAGCAGCATCCATTGTATTTTTGCTCTGCTGAAGTAGAAAGAACAAAAACTGAGGCATTATCATATAATCCAAAGACAGCTTTAAAGAGTCATTAATATGCAACAAAATGGTAAAATATTTCTGTTGAAGCTGAAAAGAATTCACTAAATTCCAGCTTTGCAGTAATGGAGTAGCAAATGGGTCGATCAATATATCAAAAGAAGACACTGTTTCGCAAAAATCCTACTCCCTCCGTTCCAATTTGTTTGTCTGACTTAGAACGGAGTTTAAGAAAGTAAAAAAACTTTTGAATCTTGTGGTCTTACGCCCCGTTTGGACATGATTTGAAATCAGGTTGATTTGAAGTTAAAGTTTTGTTTGGACGTTCAATTTGGATTTATTAAGTTGTATTTTTTCTCTTAACATGAAAATCTCACAAGTTATGAAAACCATCAAAACTTCTCCAGTTCTTACACAATCTTACCAAATGAGCAAACTATAGTTCATAACAAATTAAAGTTGGTATGCTACTAGAAGATATTTCTAAAAAATACAATATCTATTGATCGAACTTTAGTTCAATAAAAAGGAAAATAGAACATGACGTGTAGTGTAACTAATCTTTTATATGATCCTCCCACATGATACGGACAATTTCTTCACGTTGAACATGCATTCCCGATCAGATGACCAAGACCAACATTGTTACTTTGAGTCAAGTTTTACATTTTAAAAATATATCTACCAACTTATGGATCTTTTTTATAAAATATAAATTTATGGGTCAAATTTTGCACTTTAAAAAAATTGAAATCACAATTTGAAATCCGAAATCCTTCCAAATCCTATAGCCAAACGCCACCATTACACATAGAAAGTTGGGATTAGAAAGTTGTCAAAAAAGGAAAGTAACACAAACAAATTGAAACAGAGCATGTACATAATTTCCTACTTCACTAAACTAAATATTGAACCAGGTAATGCATACCATCATCATCATCATTTCAGCGAAATGCAGCTAAAATTAGTGAAGAAGAACTTGAAAAACAGCGTAATTTTTTTATATTTTTTAATCAAGTAAAAGATTTCATTGAGGATAACAAGGCCAACTTGTTGGCCATATACAAAAAGAAGAAGGAAAAAAATCGTCATTTAGAGAAATGTCACCTGTTCGCTGACATTGACCGGCATTGTAGAGAAATTTCACAGATTTCGAGAATGCAATTTAGTGTTGGATAGTAGTACTATATTGTAATGGCAGTGCAAAGTGTGAGTGAGTTACAGTACAGAAAGGGAAATGTACTGAAATCTTACATGGGAGATGGGATATATAAATACTTAAGAGAAGGGTAATTTGGGAGGAAAGCTCCTGATAGCGACATAAATGATCACGACAAACATCTCTCTGCAACTTTTGATCTTGTCTTTGTGGACGAAAATGTCCTTCTGACTTTCCATTTATACTTTTTTTCCCAGCTCCTGACTTCCATTTATACATTTCTATGCTTTTTGATTCTTTTTAGCTGGGGAAATTTATTCGCCAGTTGTCTTGCTTTTTGGGTCCTGCCAACTAGGACTTCATTTAATTAAGTATTACTCCTTCCGTGTGATGTTTCATCTTGGGCATACCCAACATTAAGAAAATTACACATACCTACAAAGTCATATTTTTATTAACTTATCCTTAATCAGATGATTGGAAAAAGAAGTAGATCTTTAATGATTTATTGTAAAACTCTATTTTTATTTAAATAAGAGTAAAATTGGAAGAAAAAAACTTAATGTCTTCTTGATCTTGTTAAACACCACTTATTTTGAAACAAAAATAAAAGATAGAACACCACTTATTAGGAAACAATGAGCATTAACTTGGGGCTTTAAATTAAGGAGGGTGTCTAGAGCTAAAATTAGAATAAAGGACATATTTATCAATAGTGTTAATATTTAAAAGTAACTTCTGAAAAGAGCTCTAAAGTTTTAAAGATGTCACAAAGGCCCTTATAACGAAACTTGCTTTTTGTTAGGGCTCAAGACTTTTGTAACCCAAAAATAAAATTTTTGGAACCAAAATAACTCATTAAAAAAAAGAACCAAAATAGGCTTTACGCACAGATTCTGTGCGTAGAAGGACCAAAGTGTAGTTTTACACTTAAGTTCTTTTACGCACAGAATTTGTGCGTAAAAGCCCTGAAATAAATCGACCCCTTCCTTCTTCCCCACCACTGGTCCCCCAATTCAAAAAAGAAAAAGAAAATCAGCCATTAAGGCCACTTTCCGAGGTCCCACGTGATCAAAAACATCGTTTTCTTGTTGATTTCCAACCCAAAAGTCAATATTTTTGGTATATTGAAATATAGGAACAAGTTTCTTCGCAATAAAGCGGCGTATAATTCAATTCAAAAACTCAAAATCAAAGCTTCAATCTAGGTATTTTACTACAATTTTTCTACTAAATTATTAACCTAAGCGTTACTATTGTTTATTATTTGCGGATATGGACAAAAAAAAAAAAAAACTTTTACGCACTTTTTTTGTGCGCAGAAGGGCTGTTTCTGCCCCTTTTTAAATTTTTTTAAATTTTTTTATTTGTTGTTAATTTGTTAATTGTTTATTTAGTATTTGTTAATTGTTAGATTAGTTATTTCAATTGTTAGACTAGCTAATTATTTATTTAGTTTTTGTTAAGCCAATTGTTTATTTGTTAATAATTTGTTAATTATTTGATTAGTTAGTTAATTGTTTATTTATTAATTATATGATAATAATTTTTTAATTATTTGATTAGTTAGTTAATTGTTTATTTATTAATTATATGCTAATTGTTTGCTAGCTAATTGTTAATTTTTTGATTTGTTAACTATTAATCTTTATATCTTTAATTGTTAATTTATTTATTTGTTAATTAGAAATTGAAAATCCTTAGTTTAGGATTCAATCCTTTGTATAATTTCTCGGTAAAAGATTAAATAACTAATACTATGTATTAGAGATTAATTAAAAAAATAATGATTAATTTAAAATGCCTAAAATAGATAAGACACCTCCATGGAGCCAGGGCCCTTCGACAACAGAGGGACACTTTATTTACAGCATGAGCATAGGTCCCAGTATGTATGGGATGCACCGGTATCCTCTATTAGAGTGGTCTGTACCCGTTCGGGGGAGTCAGCATGGGATATTCTAAAGGCTATTCCCCCACATCCTCGTGTCATAGATATACTACGTCGGGCGGTATCTACCTATGCATCGAGGTTGGTCGGCTTGTGCACGATAGGGCTCTAGTGACGGCCATGATTGAGCGCTGGCAACCGGAGACCCATACATTTCATCTCCGCACTGGCAAGGCTACCATCACCCTGCAGGATGTCGAGGTGATTTATGGTCTACATATTGATGGACAGGCATTGTATAGAGTGGAGCCTCCGCACCTATTGTATCCCCAGGAGTTGACTAGGTTCACTGGTTTCGTGCCTCAGCAGAGGGATATGCGTAGACGGAGTCGGTTGTTGCGGTCCTCCCTCCATGCTCACTTGCGCCTCGTGCATTTGCAGCATCTGATTGGCGACGCAATGCCTCAGGTTGATGTTGACCGACGTGCTCGCTTATATCTTCTCATCATATTCGGGGGCATCATGTTCCCGAATACGTCGGGTGCGGATATGAGCATAAGGTATCTGCTCTTGGTGAGGATCTAGACCGACAGGATGTTACAGTTGGGGCACCGCTGTCCTGGCTTACATGTACAGAGGATTTGATCGAGCCTCTATGGGCGAGAGGCTTGAGGTCGCTGCATTTAGCTCTCTTCTTCAGGTAATACATTTAAGTATGTGTAATAAAACACTAAATATATTTTTTCGAAACGACGACTGATAAATAATTTTTTTGATAACTATGACAGATATGGGTGTGGACTAGGTTGAGACCTTTTCAGCCCATAGCTGCTCACCCTCCCGATGACTATGTTGCTGAGGATATGCCATATGCGCGGAGATGGTCGCGGGCCGTGCCGAGAGGTGTGGAGACGCACCATGTTATTCTCCCATTTAGGGATCAGTTAGACCGCATGACAGCGCACGAGGTAAGTTTTTTTTATTTAACATTAGTTTGTTATTTTTGTTAGCCTTTTATTGTTAACTAGTTGAATTCTTTTTATAGGCTTTCATATGGACGCTGTATGATCAGATTTTGGGTCAGCTGCCGACGTTTTGTAGGGCTGGTGAGCATATGTGGATGGCACGGTGTACATTGATCCATATGGACATCGTTAAGTATCACGCGCCCGACCACGTGTTACGGCAGTTTGGGCATGTACAGAACATACCCGCGGCTACACGTTGGGAGCACACCCACTATACCAGGGACGAGCGTTCGATCGACAGTGCGGCATGGCGGGCGCGTATGCACCAGGAAGTCGATGCATAGAACGCGAGGATGACGACTCTAGTGGCGGTCAGACATGACACTCCGTTCCATGAGTACATGACGTGGTACATGCATATCACTCGCTCATTGATTGCTAACCCCTCGACGCCTCGTCCTGATGGCCGAGGATATGCATCACTCTCAGGAGCATATGAGGCGCTGGTAAGTTTTATTAGTCTTAAACTTAATCCGTTGTCTTATTATGTATTACTTTACGAATTTATTCAATTCTTAAAATTTGCAAATATATGCAGCTACGGATGACTCTGATGATACGCCATGAGAGCATTCCCCGTACGGAGTCCACCGACCCCGGGATAGCGGCATATGCAGCACGGATAGTTCAGCTTACCGACACTGGTATGACACGGGCACAGGAGTGGCATCGTGTCGATGAGGATGTTCCAGAGCCTGCTCCAGAGCCTATACCAGAGGGTGGTAGGGCTGATAGAGGTGGTCGGGCTGATAAAGGTGGTCGGGCTGGCAGAGATCTAGTAGATGAGCCTGACGATATAGCCCATCAGGCTCCGTCGGCTACAGATATCCTGTCGACTTCTTCTTTCAGGCCGTCGACTTCACAGAGACTTGGATATACGCCAGAGATGTTCTCACATTATGATCCTTGGTCATCATTTCCATAGGTGCCAGTTAGTGATCTACATAGGGAGACGGAGATGAGGACATAAACTGGATATTATTTTCGATGACTACTTTCTTCATCCTACAGCCAGGCCGACGGCACCATCTGCATCTCCGGCTCCGCGGGCCGCTCAGGAGCCCTCTCACATGCCATCTCAGGAGCTCGTCGACACACAGGTTTATTAATTAATTATTTTATTAATCTAAACTAAATTATTTGCATGTATTATAGGTTCATTCTTCCGCGCCTGTGGACCCGTCTCCTCTTGTTCAGATTGACCCGTCTCTACCTCCAGCTACAGCTCCAGGTAGCGCTCAGGAGACCGTTGAGGAGAGAGAGAGAGAGAGAGAGAGAGAGGCTAGCTAAGGAGCCTTCTGACCAGCCATCTCAGGAGGCCGTCGACACACAGGTTTGTTTTTTTACAAGAAATAATTTATTAAATAATTGTTTATATGTTATTTCATGTTTAGTTTATGAAACATTAAATTGTTTATATGTTATTTCAGGTTCATTTTTCTGCTCCTGTGGTCCAGTCTCCTTCGATTGAGTTATCTCCTGAGGCATCTACTGAGGCTACTCAGGTGGAGACCGCTGCCGTCTCCCACAGGAAGCGTATTTTCACTCAGGGCCTGAAGAAGGGAAGAAAGGATGATCATGCCATAAATCATCCTGTCATTAAGAGAGGAGAGAGAGGATCCCGATGATAGTGAGGGTGGTGGGGTTAGGAGGATCCTTAGGCCTTAGGAGATTGTGTATTTGTAAATAAAATATACATTTTATGTTAATATTATATATATTTTTGGGTATTATTTTTTTAATGATAATTAGTTATTTTAGTATTTATTGTCAATTAATAATAACTCGTGCGACGTCCTATATTAATTAGAACCCTATAACGACGATCTAAATGTATGTGTATAACAAGTTTTCAAACTCACTTCGGAGCACTTTACAACCCCTAAAACGACGATTTTATTCTATTTTTTGTCCAGGTATAGAGAATTGCAACTTTTTATGCCGTGAAACGGTAAAAAATTCCTGGACAAAACATCATATCAAAGAAAGCGACTCCCGGAGGTTTCAATTTTCTAAGAGAGTATTAGAGAAAAAGCAAGTACGGTCATATATGAACTTTTGCTTCCATTAGTATTAAAATTTCTACTAATATGGAAGCATGAGTTAACAGCTCGGATCGACATGCCTGCTGAAAAGGAAATAAAATTCAAACGAAGGGTAGTTTAGTCTTTTAGGTTGGGTTACTGTACCTGTCTTTTAATCAGAACCGCCACGTTACGGTCTAATCCATCTTGTCGGTGCTTCTTCCGTAGTCTCAAAACCTACTTTTTACTCTTGAAGCTCTAAGCGGCAAAGTTTCCTCTTGAGCAGTTGAGCTAACTCTTCCCAGCAACATGCTATCTTTCTCCCATTCTTATTAAATCCAATTGCATTAGACTCAATCCCCATTTTGATATATCACAATTTTTACAAGGTATTGTTTTCTTTTCCTTCCATTTTTGGGTTTTGCTGTTTCTGGTTCTAATATCTATGGGTCGTTGCCTTCAATTTACTTATAGTTGCATGTGTGTAGTTTTTCTTTCATACCCTCCATAACTCTTAATTTCAATAGAAGTAAAAATTGATTTTATCTGTCATTTAATTTGATTTACAGGAACGAAATACTCTTGTTCTGGCATCCACATAAGTTCGATTTTGCGGGTTGGGTTTCCATGAAATTTTGGTGATTTTGAGGTTTTGATTTGTGGGTCTGCTCAGAGGTATGTTTTATTCATCAACCTCAAAGTTGCTTTATTTTTTTGACTTAATTGTTGGGTTTTCACGAATTGGGTTATTTTGGGGTTCTGACTGGTGGGTGAACTTATTTAAGGTAATTTGATTCATCACCCTCAAATATCCTGTTCTTTGTTTGATTTTATGTTATGTTTCCACAAAAATATGGTGAATTAAGAAATAGTCATCCTTGTGGGACCCAATAAATGAAATAAAAAGAAAAGAAAAAAGATGATTGGTTGAACTTAGTGGTGACCATGTGCCCATTAGAAACAAGTTACGTGAAGGCAATTTGCAAATTGGCAACTTGCAGATTGTAAACCAATTTTGATTGGTTCTTCTTGTCATGCCTTGTGCTATAAATAGAGGCACTCTCCTCACAATTCTACACACCAACACAGAGAGAGCAATAGAGAGTAGAGAGTAATCCGCAGGCCATTTTCTATAGTCTGTGAGAAATAGAGAGTGGGAGTAATATTGTAGTGAGTTGTGTAATAAAGAGTGTTGTTTCTTTTGAAGGAGTAGTAGTCTCTTGACACTACCAAGTTGTAATAGTGATATTATATTGCTTCGCTCGAATATTATATTTTATCCCGTTAAAAGATTTGGTGTCGCCGTTACTCTCTTATTCTTGCTACTTAACGTGGATATTATTCCTGGGTGGGATCATTATTTCCCAACAACGTGGTATCAGAGCCATGGCAAATAATAGTCCGCTGTCTTTTCAGTACCCCCGTCTCACGAAAGAAAATTATGAAAAATGGTGTCTACGAATGAAAGCCATTCTTGGCTCCCAAGATGTTTGGGATATTGTAGACAAAGGGTTTACAAAACCCGATAATGAGGAGGCTTTGTCTCAAAATGAAAAAAGATGTCTTGACAAAGACAAGGAAGAAAGATCAACAAGTCCTCACTTTCATCCACCAATGTCTGGATGATGGCATGTTCGAGAAGGTGGCTGATGCAACCACCTCAAAGGAAGCTTGAGAGATTTTACAAAATTCTCTCCAAGGTGTTGATAAAGTAAAGAAGATAAAACTTCAAACTCTAAGGGCTGATTTTGAAGTTTTAAAAATGAAAGAATCCGAATCCATTTCGGATTTCTTTTCAAGAGTGATGGCTATAGTAAATCAATTAAGAAGATACGGGGAGGAAGTAGACGATGTGCGTGTGGTGGAAAAGATCCTTCGCTCTTTAACACCTAAATTTGATTTTGTAGTGTGTGCAATTGAGGAGTCTAAAGATTTAGACTCAATGACGGTAGAGCAATTGGAGGGTTCTTTGCAAGCCCACGAAGAAAAGATTAAAAGGAGACAAGAAGAGCCACTGGATCAACTTCTAAAAACTCAGGCATCCTTCAAAAATTTTGGAGGTGAAAAGAGTTATAGAGGAAATGGACGAGGAAGAGGTCGTGGTACTCGTGGAAAAGGACGGAGCATTGGCAACACCTTCAACAATGAAGGGAGAAGCCAACAACCATTTAGAGGTCGTGGTCGTGGACAAAGAGAAGGAAGAGGACGTGGCTATTATCAAAGTACCAACGAAACAAGGTATGATAAATCTAAAGTTGAGTGCTACAACCCCATAAAATTGGACATTACTCTTGGGAATGTCATAGTAATGTTGAAGAGAAAGCTAACCTTCTTGACGACAAGAAAGAAGAAGGTGAGTCAACACTGTTAATGGCACTCAAAGAAGAAGATAAGGATCATTGCAGTTTGTGGTATCTTGATAATGGAGCAAGCAACCACATGAGTGGATGCAAAGATATGTTTGTGGAGCTCACTAAGAAGATGACAGGCAACGTATCCTTTGGAGATACTTCAAAGGTACAAATCGAAGGAAAAGGTACAATTCTGATCTCCTGTAAAGATGGTGGCCACAAGTTAATTCAAGATGTTTATTATGTGCCAAAATTGAAAAGTAATATCTTGAGCTTGGGCCAACTTCTTGAAAAAGAATATGATATTCATATGAAGAATATGCATCTTTTCCTTAGAGATTCAAGTGGAAAATTAATCACAAAAGTACGTATGGCAAAGAATAGATTATTTTCTTTGAATCTTAAGACAATTGATGCAAAGTGTTTGAAGGCTAATGTGCAACATGAATCTTGGTGTTGGCATATGCGTTTTGGACATTTGAATTTTGAAGCGCTCAAATCAATGGGAGAAAAGAACATGGTGCATGGGATTCCTTCAATCAACCATCCCAATCAGTTGTGTGAAGCTTGTATTCTTGGAAAACATGCAAGGAGGAGTTTTCCAAAAGAGGCCACGTCAAGAGCAATCAAGCCACTGCAGCTTGTTCATACAGACGTATGTGGGCCAATCAATCCACCTTCTTCTGGTAAAAGGAAATACTTCTTGCTCTTTATTGATGATTTCAGTAGAAAGACTTGGGTGTATTTCCTGAAGCAAAAATCAGAAGCTTTTGTTGCATTTAAAAATTTCAAAGCACTTGTAGAAAAACAGAGTGGCTATGAAATAAAAGCTTTAAGGTCCGATAGAGGAGGCGAATTCACTTCAAAAGAATTTAACGACTTTTGTCAGTCTCATGGAATTCGTCGCCCTCTAACGGTACCTTATTCACCCCAACAAAATGGAGTTGCGGAGAGAAAGAATAGAACAATTCTTAATATTGCTAGATGTATCTTTGAAAGCTAAAAATATGCCAAAAGAATTTTGGGCGGTCAACATTTCTTGTGCAGTGTATTTGAGCAACAAGTCTCCAACAAGAAATGTTAGAGATCAAACACCACAAGAAGCATGGAGCGGAAGAAAGCCAAGTGTCAAGCACTTGAGAATATTTGGGAGCATAGCCTATGCTCATGTGCCACATCAAGGGAGAGCGAAACTTGATGATCGAAGTGTTAAGCATGTGTTTGTTGGCTATGACACAAATTCAAAAGGCTACAAGTTATACAACCCAAGCAGCAACAAAGTGGTGGTGAGTCGTGATGTTGAATTTGATGAAGAAGCGACATGGAATTGGGAGGCTCAGGAAGAAGGGACATATGACTTTCTTCCATACTTTGGAGATGACGAAGAACAGGAGACCATGACACTGCTGGGATGCAACCCCACCTCCTTCTCCGCTAATGTTGCATCTCCTTCTTCTCAAGAAGGTTCGAAAGTGAAAGGCCACGAAAGGTGAGGAGCATCCAAGAGCTCTATGATGATACGAAGAAGTTACTAATTTTGATTTTTTGTATTGTCTCTTTGCTGACAGCGAACCAATGAGTTTTGATGAAGCACTTACGGATAAAAGGTGGAGACAAGCCATGGAGGAGGAGATCAAGGCAATAGAGAAGAACAACACTTGGGAATTAACAACTCTTCCCAAGGGTCATCAAGCAATTGGTGTCAAATGGGTATACAAGGCAAAGAAGAATGCCCATGGAGAGGTGGAAAGATACAAGGCAAGACTTGTGGCTAAAGGCTACAAACAAAGGCAAGGCATTGACTATGAGGAAGTCTATGCACCTGTTGCCCGCATGGAGACGATCCGTCTGCTGATCTCCTTGGCGGCGCAAATGAAGTGGAAAATCCATCAACTAGATGTCAAGTCGGCATTCTTAAATGGATATCTTGAAGAGGAAGTCTATGTTGAGCAACCACTGGGTTTTTTGGTCGAAAACCATGAAGATAAAGTGTTGAAGCTGAAGAAAGCTTTATATGGATTAAAGCAAGCTCCACGAGCGTGGAATAGTCGCATCGACAAGTATTTCCAAGACAATGGGTTCACTCGATGTCTCCATGAATATGCTCTTTACATTAAAGTTCATACAAATGGAGATATTACCTTGTTTGTCTTTATGTTGATGATCTTATTCTGACGGGTAATAACCCAAGTTTGTTTGAAGCTTTCAAGAAAGCTATGTCCCTTGAGTTCGAGATGACGGACATAGGGCTCATGTCATATTACTTGGGCCTGGAAGTGAAGCAAATGGAGGAAGGCATCCTGATATCTCAAGAAAGCTATACAAATGAGATTTTGAAGAAGTTCAACATGTTCGATTGCAATCCCGTGAACACCCCAATGGAGAGTGGAACAAAACTATCAAAGTTTGATGATGGAGAAAAGGTGGACTCCACTTTATTCAAAAGTCTTGTAGGAAGTTTGAGATACTTGACTTGTACTAGGCCAGATATACTCTTTGCAGTTGGAGTAGTAAGTCGCTTCATGGAAGCTCCTACCTCTACTCACTTGAAGGTCGCTAGAAGAATTCTTCGTTACCTAAAAGGTACAATAGATCTTGGGTTGTTTTATACTTCTTCCAATGAATTTAACCTTGTGGGATTTTGTGATAGTGATTATGCGGGAGATATTGATGATAGAAAAAGCACAACTGGTTTTTGTGTTTTTCATGGGTGATTGTGTTGTTTCATGGAGTTCAAAGAAACAATCCATTGTTACTCTCTCGACTTGTGAAGCGGAATATGTGGCATCAACATCATGTACGTGTCATGCTATTTGACTGAGAAGATTGTTGAAGGACCTAAATTTGCCACAAATTGAAGCCACGATGATTTGCGTTGACAACAAATCGGCGCAAGCACTTGCTAAGAATCCGGTGTATCATGATCGAAGCAAGCATATTGACACAAGGTATCACTTCATCGAGAATGCATTGCCAAAAAGGAGGTAGAACTCAAGTATGTGAAATCTCACGATCAAGTTGCGGATATCTTTACAAAGCCTCTCAAGTTCGAAGACTTTCAGAGATTAAGATCAAGTCTTGGAATGAAACGGAAAATTCAAAATTAAGAGGGAGATTTGTGGGACCCAATAAATGAAATAAAAAGAAAAGAAAAAAAGATGATTGGTTGAACTTAGTGGTGACCATGTGCCCATTAGAAACAAGTTACGTGAAGGCAATTTGCAAATTGGCAACTTGCAGATTGTAAACCAATTTTGATTGGTTCTTCTTGTCATGCCTTGTGCTATAAATAGAGGCACTCTCCTCACAATTCTATACACCAACATAGAGAGAGCAATAGAGAGTAGAGAGTAATCCGCAGGCTATTTTCTATAGTCTGTGAGAAATAGAGAGTGGGAGTAATATTGTAGTGAGTTGTGTAATAAAGAGTGTTGTTTCTTTTGAAGGAGTAGTAGTCTTTTGACACTACCAAGTTGTAATAGTGATATTATATTGCTTCGCTCGAATATTATATTTTATCCCGTTAAAAGATTTGGTGTCGCCGTTACTCTCTTATTCTTGCTACTTAACGTGGATATTATTCCTGGGTGGGATCATTATTTCCCAACAATCCTAAGTCCAAACTTCAATTACGAGCAAGGTAACAGTTATTGATTCTTCTTAAGCATTCTTATTCTCATTCTTTCAGTTTAATCTTTTGCTATTTTAGTTGTATTGGTGATTAAATGATTATTATTTTCCAGTTTCTTACTTCATCATTTCTTTATGACTCCCGAGTCAAGTAAATCTTCCCGAGTCAAGTAAATCTTAGATTAATTCGTCAAAGGGGTAAACAGACCTTGGATTTTCATACCGCTGATTGAAATTTTTTGATGTGAAAATTCGCAAGGGCTAATACTGAGATTCGCAAGTTGCTACTGATAAATCAACAACTCTTACCTGAACTAAGAATGTTGCTTTTATAATCGAAAAAACAGAGGAAACCAATGAATTTGGCAGAAAGAAACACTGAATATAATCAAGAAAGCTACCATGCGTGTTCCATTGAAAGCCTACATTCAATATTTGTTAGATTACTCATTTATGTTAACAAGGGATTCAACTATATAGAAAGGCAGAAACAATACATAGAAAACTAATCTATCGACTTCTTCCTTAGGAAAAATAAAACTTCTATTCAGATATGGCTTTTTGCTTCAAATCAATGTTCCATAGTCTTTTTTAATACATTTCATTCTTACTACTTTCTCATAGGTGTAGAATGACGGTTCTTGGTGCTAGCAGCGAATAGAGCTAATGAACGCATAGTTTCTCTTTTGGACCATCCTAGAATAATGTGGTCAATTTACTTCATATTGGCATATGAAATACATCATAAAAAAGTTAATCATGTCAGACAATTGAAGAAACAAATGGGTTTTTTTCAATTTATACTTTTGGTGCTACGATAGTTTACGTGTGCAACACATCATCACAAATTGGGATGATGAATGTATGACGTAGCTTTTTTTGTCTTTTTTTCAGTTGGATCAACATTTTAACTAGAAAGCCTAATAGCTAGACAAGGTATAATCTTTTAACTGTCTCTCATATATTACTGATGGAAGTGTTTATGCATATTTGTCATCACCTTGGAAATGCAACAACTTGACTGCGGGATTTGTACACGGAAGTGCAATGTAACATCTGCTACAACACGGCTGATGACAGTCTCTGGCTGTTTTGTGACCTTTGTGACACTGCTTATCATAACTTATGGTGTTGGCCTTGCTACTATGTAGCTGTGGTACAGGTACCGTCAAGCTTAATTTTATGTTTTCAAACTGCAAATCAATGGCAAAGAAGAATAAAAAAGAAGGTTTCCCTAGATACCTTCTCAAATAATGAATCTGAATTAATTTTGGAGTTAGGACATGACTTCTTTACAATATTTAAATTCTTATGCCAGTGACACGCTCATTTTGCACTGTCTTGACTTAATTGTTGTTGCGGGACTAAACCTGGAGGATGTTGTCCGAGGATTAGTCACATGGACTTTAGAATGAGGAACTGAGATGAAGAATCATAGTCACCTAGACTTCTTTCAGCTTTTACTTCCAACTTTATGTAAAACAAACTTAAAGAGTTCAATGTAGAACTTGTAGATAAATTGAATCTGTTGCTGTTGTTTGTATGCTAGAGGTGGTGGAGTTCTCATAACTTTTAAATTGATTGGCTGTAGAGTTAAGTGTGGGGAATGAATATATATACAATTCCTTAAACATGCATTGGTAGGCTAGGAAAAGATTTGCATTGCTGTTTTTGTGCAGTTATATACCTTTTATACCATCCACAAACATTGACTTAAACTTCAGTTTTATACCTTTTTATAGCATCCTGAAACATTGTTTTAGCTCCTATAACTTAAACTCCATCATTAACCTCAATGATTTCATCTATATTATTGGGCCCGTGTGCAGCACGGGCAAACACCATCTAGTAAATATAGAAATATGAAAAGCTACACTAAACAAAATTGGCAGTGGATGGTATTGATCCGAATAACCGAATTAGCTCGACCTTTTACCTTAAGAAAAAATATTAAAGATAATTTGGAGTTTCAATTTAATTTCTCATCATCGCAATATTTCATCTGGAACTCATCAAGCAACGAAATGAGATGACTTATCTAATTTTGGTATCTCTATTTGATTAAATAAGTTAGTGTCTAATGTTAATGCAGACGGGACAATTTTCTGGTACCAAAACCAAATATGACATGTTTATAATTTAAAATATATGTATTATGTATTTCGGTACAATATCGACATATTATTTCTAGATACCAAATAACAAACTCTTTAAAATCATAAAACCAAATATCATACCGAATACCAAAATTTTAGAATTTGGTTTGATAATTCGGTATATACCAAATTACGCACTCCCTAATACTGCCACTAAGGAACAAATTTTTACAAGATGTTCAAAAGTTTACGAGAAACCTATTTGCACATTATTTACGCGTTCACATAATGCGATGCATCAACTTGAAGGCCAACCAAGGGCAAGGAATGCAGTTATCTGTGCTCTTAGACAAAAGAATCAAGACCTGTTACATGATGTAGCCATGGGAGGAAATTACTGTACAAATAATAGAAAAATGTCATGTGATAAAAGAAGTACACACGAATCATTGTAGCTAATTAATGTACATAATCTAGCGGCTAGGGACATGTCAATCAGAAAGAAATCAATAAATATGGGTTAACACTATATCCTGTTGGAAGAAAGTCATAATAAAATGACCTTGGACAGTATTTTCGACTTAGACAATAATAAGTTAATGTGAACTTCACATTTCATGCATAGTTAAAGATATTATACAAGTAGAATGTCTTGTATCAAAGTTGAAATTCCTCTTCATCATTTTGTCAAAATACTCTGTTAATACAATTTATGAAAAGGGGCAGGAGCAAAGAAGTAGGTATAGTAGCAGATATGAGAAGAGAGGCAATCAAAAGTTTAACTTAATAGCTAAATCTGTTAAAAAAAAAATTAAATAAATTCACAGAGACTAAACAGAAGCACAAATAAGCTGGCAGACCTAAAACTGGCAATTAAAAGCAAAGGACTACGTATTTCTTCCTTTAGAAGAAAACAAATTGATAACTTCATATAATACAATTAAGAGATAGCTGTCACGTCCTTAGTCTTCAACTAAGCGCACGTGAGGCACTTGACAACTCGCTCACGTTCTTGCACAACTTGCTCACGATCTTGCTATGCCAAGTCAGCCTAGATCAATACACTCAAGATCGCTAAGGGAATAGTGATTGAGAAAGACAAGAGAAATTTGCTAGAAGGAAGCTTTTTATTATATAAGAGTTGGTTGATTTTTGCTTGATGGTTTTTTACAAATGTATGCCCCTCTATTTATACTACTCACCTAGGGGCTAATGGGTAAATAATAATTGTTACACAAGTCCCTCTATATTTACAAGTAGGTCCCCTCTCTAGAATTCTCTACATGCCTAGAATATTCTAAGGCTTCTCGAAAAAGTCTTCCTAAATATTTTATAAGAATCTAGAGTCCTCCAAGAAAACTCTCCATGGCTCTACAGAATCTTCCCACAAATGCTAGCATCTTTGCCATGTAAGCATCCACATGTCTAAAATATGTGCTTATGTGGCAAGATGACTTGGAAGGTCATCACATTCTCCCCCACCTGATGTTGCGACGACCGCGGCGCATTGCTGCAACATAAACTCTCGAATCTTGTCCTTAAATTGCCACAAGTCTTCGTATCGCTCCCATGTGGCCTCCTCGGGTGATTGCCCCTTCCAGTGGACCAAAAACATGGCGGTGGCTTTACGCCCTTGTCTTCGCCGGCACGGTAATCAATGATAGCCTCAATCTCCCGATCATGAGAGACGGTAATAGTAATTGGCGCCCGACTCGACTGACCTCGGCTGGGATCATCCTTGTCTTCATGGTATGGCTTGAGCACGCTAGCATGGAAGACGGGGTGAATCTTAAGATGAGGCGGTAACTCTAACTTATATGAGATCTTACCCACCTTGGCAACAATCCTAAACGGCCCCTCATACTTCCGTACCAAGTTCTGGTGCATGTCCCGTAGTGTCTTAAACTGCCTCGGATTAAACTTCACCAAAACCGTGTCCCCAACCTTATAATCTGTGGGACGACGCTTGCGGTCGGCAAACTTCTTCATCTTCTTTCTTTCCTTGTCCAAGTAGGACTTAGCGATTGTCGTTGCTTCGAACCGCTTGGCCATATAGTAAGCCCCCAAACTCTTCCCCGAACGCCGCCGTAGTGAATGTGGAGTTTGTGGTTGTTGGCTCGTGGCTAGTTCAAATGGTGTCCGACCTGTGGACTCGCTCCGTTGCGAGTTATAGGAGAAGCCCAGGCTAGGTCTAAGAGCCTCGCCCAATCCTTCTGATGTGCACTCACATAATGCCTCGAAATAACACTCCAATAAAGCATTGACCCGTTCTGTTTGTCCATCCGTTTGCGGGTGGAAACTAGTGGAAAAGTGCAGCTCCGTGCCAAGTATGTCGAACAACTCCTCCAAAAGTTCCCGGTGAAGCGGGGTCTCGATCAACGATGATATGCCTTGGTAAGCCCCAATATTTCACCACGTTCTTGAAGAATAGTTTGGCGGCTTCCTTAGCTGTACATCCTGGTGAAGCGGGCATGAAAGTGGCATACTTTGAAAATCTATCCACGACCACCATGATAGTTCCATAACCGTCTGACTTCGGTAAACAGGTGATAAAGTCCATAGTCACGCTCTCCCATGGACGCTCTGCTATTGGTAGTGGCTCCAAAAGTCCTTTGGGCTACCTCTGCTCAACCTTGTCTTGTTGGCACACAAGACAAGTCTGTATATAACACTCTATGTCCTTTCGCATGCGCGGCCAATAGTAAACCGACTCAACCAAGGCTCTAGTGCGGCGTTGACACAGGTGACCGGCCCATAAGGTGTCGTGGCTACTCCTTCATAATACGTCGTCTAACATCTCCAAACTTCGGCACGTATACTCTTCGACCTGTGGTGAGCAATATACCGTCTTCCACCCAAAAACGCCTCGTCTTTCCCTGGGTGGCTAACTCCATAAGTTGCTTAGCTGTGGGATCATGTTGCATGCCTTCCTTTATAACCTCTCGGATATCCCAACTTGCTGAAGTAATGGCAGCAAGCTCGGCCTTTCTACTCAAGGCATTGGCTACAACGTTACCCTTGCCCGGCTTATACTCCAACACATAGTCGAACTCAGCCAAGAAATCTTGCCACCTAACTTTGTTTTGGTGTGAGCTTCTTCTGTGTGCGAAAGTAGCTAGTGGCCACATTGTCAGTCTTGACCACGAACTTCGACCCCAGCAAATAATGTCTCCATGTGTGAAGACAATGCACAATGGAAGTCATCTCCTTCTCTTGTACCGTGTAACGCCGCTCCGTATCGTTCAACTTGAGGCTCTCGAACGCTATGGGATGCCTATCTTGCATCAGGGCACCCCCAATGGCAAATTCAGAAGCATCTGTATGAACCTCGAACATTTTGCTAAAGTCGGGCGCTAGAATCGCTCTCTGTCACGGCCGCCTTAAGTTCTTCAAACGCCTTTTGGCGGTGCTCCGTCCATCCCCATGATTTGTTCTTCTTTAACAACTCGGTCGGGGTCTTTGCCTTACACGAATAGCCATTGATAAAACGCGGTAGTAGTTAACAAGGCCAAGGAAGGATCTCAACTCGACTACCTTTGTAGGCGCCTCCCACTCTTGGATAGCCGTACCTTAGCCTCATCCATGCGTAGCTCGCCATTGCTAATGACATGGCCCAAGAAATGCACCTTGGATTGTGCAAACTCGCACTTTTCCCTCTTAATGTATAGCTCGTTCTCTCGTAAGACTTGGAAAACCTTTCGTAAGTGTTCCACGTGCTCCCCCAAGGTGTTGTTGTAGCTGACTATATCATCCAAGTAGACTACCACGAACTGATCCAGGTAGGGATGAAAGATCTCATTCATGAGAGTGCAAAATGTAGCGGGTGCGTTGGTTAAGCCGAAGGGCATCACCAACCACTCGAAGGCTCCGTACCTTGTCACACAGGCTGTCTTTGGTTCGTCTCCTTCTGCAATCCGAACCTGGTAGTAACCCTTGCGAAGATCCACCTTGGTAAAGTACTTGGCTTGTCCAAGTCTATCAAATAAGTCGGCAATGAGCGGGATCGGATACTTATTCTTTACTGTGACCTTATTAAGTGCCCGATAGTTTATACACAGGCGTAATGATCCATCTTCTTCTTTTGAAACAACACCGGTGCACCAAAGGGTGCCTTCGATGGGCGAATGTGGCCGGCATCTAGTAGCTCCTTTAGTTGTTTCCTAAGCTCCTCCAACTCAGGCGGTGCCATGCGATAAGGGGCGAATGCGGGTGGCTTGGCCCCTGGCTCCAACTCAATCTTATGATCCACCTCACGTCTAGGAGGCAAGCGCTTAGGTAGCTCATCGGGCATGACATCCTTGTTTTCCTCGAGCAACTTCTCTATGCAAGGCGGCAGTGTCTCCTGGGGCCCCTTGTATTCTTCCAAACTTGCAATGGTTGCCATGAATGTCGGCTCTCCTTTCTTAAGACCTTTGATTAGCTGCATAGCTGAAAGTTGTGTTTGGCCCTTTGCATGCGGCATAGTCACTGTAGGCACCATGCAAGCTCCTTCTCGCTCCAAGACCAAGAGACGTTTGAGGTAGGGGTCGATCATCGTATGGCAATACCTAAAGAATTCTTGCCCCAGAACAATGTCAAAGATATCCATAGTAGTGGCGGTAAAATTTGTCGTACCTTTCCAGTCGCCCAATTTGACACTAACGCCATTGGCTACACCACGAGCATTTTCTGTCTTAGCATTCACAGTCTTGACGAGGGCGTTAATTGGAGCAAGCTTCAACTCTAGTCTCTTCGCTGCAGCCTCGGTCACAAAATTGTGAGTCGCTCCAGTGTCCACTAATGCACGAGCGAGCTTGTTGTTTATGGTGAGATCCACGTATTGATTTTTATTCTCGTCGGGTTGGATAGGTTGCTTCTTGACAGCGCCACATATGCTTATCATACCTAGCGTGCGGTGCCCAACCTCTCTCCCGTCTTGCGCTCCTTTCGTTCACGGACCATTGCATTGAGGCTCTTCAAGTCGGGGCAATTTCTGAAGCCGTGTGGTCCTCCACATATGTAGCATCCCTTCTTCTCGATCTGCGCCTTCTTCTCGGCATAGCCCTGACGACCACTTGACTTTTTGCCGTCGAACTTGTTGGCATTTTGAGTCCTGGAGTAGTGTTGTTGAGAGTCCTTGTTCTTACCACGGTCTCCCCCACCTTTGGCATTGCCACCCCTTGACTCATTACCTTTGCCTTTGTCGTGTTTGTCATGCTTGAAATCCATTAAAGACTCGGCCTCCACTATGGCTTGGTCTATATCCCTGACTTGCCGGCGTTGCAACTCTTGCTTAGCCCAGTTCTGCAACCCATCCATGAAGTGAAATAACAAGTCATCGGTCGTGAGGTTGGGAATTTGAAGCATAAGGGTGGTGAACTCCTTGACATAGTCGCGAATGCTCCCCGTCCTTCAACTCTCTAAGTTTGCGCCTTGCCTCGTACAAGACATTATTTGGGAAGAACGTCGCTTGAACTCATTCTTGAACTGATCCCACGTGTTGATTGTGCATAGACCTCTGCCAGCATCGGCGACCTTTCTTCTCCACCAAAGCATGGCAGTCTCTGTTAGGTACAACACAGCGGTGTTGATCTTGGCCTCATCGTCCCTTACTTTGCCATGCTTGAAATAGTTCTCCAAGTGCCAAAGAAAGTTCTCCACCTCTTGTGCATCACGAACCCCTTTGAACACTGGTGGCTTGGGAGCCTCGATCTTAGTTTCCCTCGTCACAACAACATTGTTGGCTGCCTCGGTCACGCCAACATTGACCTGCTCTTCGAGTGCCACTATTTTTGCCTTCATGGCATCGATAGTACTCAACGCCTCCATAAGTCTGCACTCTAAGGCAGTGATGGTTTGCTTTACCTCAATCTCAGCCTGCATACGCCCCTCCAAGTCATTTCGGATGCTTTCAATTTCTTCAAGAGTATGCCCCTCAAGAATGCTAAGAGTGCCCTCCACCTTGCCCAAACGTTGGCCAAATATGTCGATGGCGTCCATCCCCACATTAACCTTCATAACCCACTCTTTATCGAGCGAGACGTCCTCGGACAGGACCTCCACGTCATCCTCGCTCGCCTCAGTGGTAGATGGTTCTTGGGATGTAAGCCCTTCATTTGGCACAACCTCTGGCACCTCGTGGCTCTTGTTGGCGGCATTCTTCTTTTTGTTATGACTCTTCTTGCCAGCAGCATCCTGGATGACGTTGTCTTGGGTTTTAGCAGCGTTGATTTCTCCGTCGTTTGACATTCCCTTAGTCGTAACCTTCGCTCTGATACCACGTTGTCACGTCCTTAGTCTTCAACTAAGCGCACGTGAGGCACTTGACAACTCGCTCACGTTCTTGCACAACTTGCTCACGATCTTGCTATGCCAAGTCAGCCTAGATCAATACACTCAAGACCGCTAAGGGAATAGTGATTGAGAAAGATAAGAGAAATTTGCTAGAAGGAAGCTTTTTATTATATAAGAGTTGGTTGATTTTTGCTTGATGGTTTTTTACAAATGTATGCCCCTCTATTTATACTACTCACCTAGGGGCTAATGGGTAAATAATAATTGTTACACAAGTCCCTCTATATTTACAAGTAGGTCCCCTCTCTAGAATTCTCTACATGCCTAGAATATTCTAAGGCTTCTCAAGAAAGTCTTCCTAAATATTTTATAAGAATCTAGAGTCTCTCCAAGAAAACTCTCCATGGCTCTAGAATCTTCCCACAAATGCTAGCATCTTTGCCATGTAAGCATCCACATGTCTAAAATATGTGCTTATGTGGCAAGATGACTTGGAAGGTCATCACATAGCTCTGTACGGATTTTCATGAATTATAGATTGTACACATAAACAATCTAATATGAAATCCTATTAATAATCACACATAAACTCATAACAACGGTAATTCAGTCAAGAAAACATACCCGAATCGGCCATAACGTTGTTCATGAATCTTGACTTGAATTGTGCGAAAGTCTTTTCTTCATTGTTCTTGAGAGCAATTTTCTCTCTTTCTTTTACTTTACAGAACAATTTTGATGGAGAGAGTGTTCAAATTTGGTAGTGAGAGGACCGTTATACATTAGAGGTTTTGGAACGGTTATCTACATGTTCCATCAGCGTGTAGAAGTTAAGAGGAAGTGGGAAGTTTTATAATCGGTTAATAACTTCTCCACATCTAATAGGATTTAACTTAATTATTTATTAAACCAAAAATAATAAAATATAACACACGTGGGCTAGTCTTACATTCTCTCACTTAGTGCACGTGATATTATTCACATAATGGTTTAATAAACATTTCAATCATTTGTGCACAAGTAATGTTAAATCCTTCTTTCATTAGAACATCAGTCGTTGTCATTGAAATAAGTCAACTAATATGAGTCTTGGCGGTTACACATCCCTTTATTCGATATAGTCCCATCCATGTACTGCAATATTAGTCTATTACCCAACACAACCTTTAGAAATACATAATGGGTCCATCAATTATGCTTAGAATATCTTTATCTAAGAAAAACCTGTCATAATCATTCTCAACATAATGTATACAAGAGAAAACAGGTAATAACAGAAACATATAAACGAGCTCAAAGTGTCAGTTGCATAAACATAATAAAGTCTTTACCTAATCATTCATTGCCATTAATAATGTCCATACTTACAGCATGTTTAACAAACGTTTTGGGCAATAATCCTTTCGTCAAAGGATCGACAATTATAAGTTTGGTGCTAATATGTTCAGTTGACACTTTATGTTTCTGGATGTCTTCTTTAACAACAAAGTAGTCTAATTTTATATGTTTAGCACCTTTCGTACACTTGTCGTTTTTAGAAGAAAACTGCTGCAGAATTACCACATTAAACTTTCAGCGGCCTAGCATTAATGTCGACTAGTCCAGGTCCTGAAATAAGTTCCGCAACCAATTAATCTGAACTTTGGCCTCAAATCATGCCAAAAATTTAGCTTTCAAAATATTGCTCCTCTAACTAACATGAACAAATAATAAAATGTGACATTGCTGTTATCCACACAACCAGCTATTTGAACCTGAATAGCTGGCCGCATCATAATGGCCAGATTTTATGTAAGTGAGCATTAATCTTTCAACATTTTAGATATTTTAAACACTTTCGTTGCAACTTTATTCAAAGATCCATTCCTGGATTGATTTGATATGACCAGCATCCCAAACATCAAAACTGATGTCTGGTCTCGTACATGTTTGGGCATACATTAGTTTCCCAACTATTGATACTTAAGGAATATTTTTCATTTGCTTACGTTTCAATTCATTCTTTAGACATTGATTGAGAAGAAATTTATCTCCTTTCTGAATTGGAACGGGACTTGATGAGCATTTTTCATTCTAAATCTCTCTAACACTTTATTAATATAGGCTTTCTGAGAAACCTCAACTATCCTTGTGATCTATCTTGGAATATTTCTATCCCAATCACATAGGATGCCTCTCCCATATCTTTCATTTCAAAGTTGTTAGAGAGAAACTTCTTGGTGTCGTGCAACAAACCAAGATCATTTGTAGCAACCAAGATGTCGTGAACATACAGAACTGTTAGTAGCTATGCGTCCACCAAAACAATGTATGACGGGACCTGGTTATCTACCAATTCCCTTATACAGTGCAGTAAGTAAATAACATAGGATATTCACGTGAAAAACTCCTTGTTCAAGGGATTAAAGACCACGACCTATCACGTAGGATTTCAACTCCACTAACTGAGCAACTTTTAGATTATAACCTCTTGCAATCTAGGAATGAACCTCTGAATCCCTCACCCTTACAATAACCCTATTGTAAGCTATACACTCTTGACTATCTCTAGCCAAGCACTCAACAAAGTTTGACTACCTCTAACCAAACCAACTAACACACCTTAACTACATCTAGACAAGTGTACCACTCAAAAACTTGTGAAGATAAACTTCCTACAAGCAACTTTTGAGAATTCAGAATACCTACACAACAGCTTCCTTTAGAGAAGAGTAGGTTTACAATTTATAGAACAAAAGACAAAGACTCAACAAACTTAAAGACCTAAAACATCTGCACTTGTAAGGAGCAGGGCCTGCAGTTTGTTATAGCTTTGCAGTTAGAGACACTTGAAGAACCTTGTGTTGGCTGCTCTTCAGTATGGTAAAATTAGGTTTTGTTAAGGCTCACATAAGACCTTGTAACATGTTGTTAATATACTAGAGAAACATGAGAAGTGAGATGGAGACAATTCATCTTTATGTTTGACCTTTAGTCCGCTGCAGCACTGTTGTCCTTGCACACAGTGAACAGTTGCAACTTTATAGATATGACTGTTAACTGAAAGTTGTACAGAGAGAACAGATATAAGACTAGGTCTTGCTCTGGTTCTTCACGGTTTGACAATCATCAAAGCATAGAACGTATCATATCTTATCAATTTTCCCTTTTTGATGATGACAAACTTAGAAGCGACGTTCCCCCTGAGGACCAGATCCCACTTGTTCCCCTTGCAGAGCAGACAAATTTTTAGAACATAAAAACATGTTACAAATAACAGTAGTACCAAGGATGGAAGACCTGGTTACCCTCTGATAGTACTGATGGTGTCAAAGACATATGTTAGTTTCCCAGTTTTTAGACCTTTCCCCCTTTCACAAGCACATGAGACATATGTACCACCTTTCCCCTTTTCACAAGCACATGACCTTCCCTTACTTTTCCTTCTTTTGGCATCATCTAAAAGGGTAACTAGTACAAGAAAAAGAAGTTTAGCATTACTAACTCAGAGCCACATGGGCAACACAACATGAGATGTAAGAGAATTAAGCAAGAAAATAATCAAGCACAAAACAAAATAAATGCCCAAAATTAATGTATTAGCAAATCATAGTAGGCAGGTCAGAAAATGCATGAAAATAAAAATTGTCATAGGTGCCAATCATCAAGCAAAAACATAGGATAAGGGAACATGATTTAAAACAGGAGAACATGGGAGGAGGAATTTTAACATAGGGAGACTAGGGATTCTGGGGATTTTGGGGGTGTTGAGTCAAATTATTCAGGAATTTGTCCTCATGTTCACGGTTGACACACTGGTCCTGGAGCATCTGGTCCTTGAACTTACCCACCTTCTGTGTCAATCTCTCATTTTCTGCTTTGAACCTCTCAATTTCAATTCGTGCAGCCCCTAAAGTACTTTGAGAACTAGCTTCTTTCTCTTTATCAAATAGTCGAGCCCGAAGAAGAGCATTTTCAGCTTTGACCTTTCGTAATTCGGCAGTGGTTATCTCTTGTGTCTCAAGCAGAGTTGAGATTGTGGAGGTACTTCTAACACCACCTTTCCTAGGTGTACATTCGCATTCTTCTAGGGTGGCCATGGATAACATATGCTTCTTGGATCCCTTGGTAGCTTTGTCAGTCTTGACCTTGAAATGCACAAATAACTTGGTCAGAAAGAACCCGTAGGGGAGCCCATGTTTGCCCTCTCGTACCCTATCCATCTTGATTATATGCTCGATCATGATCGCAGGAAGTTAATAGAGTGGAAGTTAGTCAATGCCTCCATAAGGACCAGACAGTGATAGAAGCAACAGTTTGACCCTCTGCTCTTGGAAGCAGCACCTTGTTGACCAACTCGAACATGAGTTGGTACTCTTGAAGCTCCCACTTTTCCATCAATAGTTCTTATTCCTTCTGTAGGGACTCTAATAATTTCTCCCAATACCTCTTTAGTCAACTCAAATTCAGTTTCACTGACCGATGCAATGAGAGTGCTATGGTCATCAGGGTAGCGAAAATTTGCAGAGAACTCAGCTACATGTGCCTCGTAAGCACTTGGAATTTGTTAAGCAAACAAATGACTCCATTTCTGAAAATCAATGATTTCAAGCAGTCCTCTCATTCCAAAGTTGTCAGTAATTTCAGCGTCAAACAGCCTACCAAGTAATACCTTTTGTTTCTTCAGATTTTCCCTTCTTTCTTTTTCACTTTGAGCAACAGTTCTGCCCACCCTCTGCTTCTTTGAGGAACCTTGTAACGGTTCGCTTTTTACGCGGCAGTTAAGGCATAAAAGGCTACTACGAACTCGTTGGTGCTCTTTTGGACTTTGTTTTAAAAGAGTCGCCACCTAATTTTTAGGAAATTAGGAAAATCGATTTTGAAAGGTTTATTCAAATACCATGAAAAAACCTTCATAATCCAGAGTCTAGTTAAGGGTTCTGATGATCCCCTGGTATTTAGGATCCGTACTATACGGTTGACCTTCGAATTTCAAAGTATGAGTATTTTCCTGAACTGTTTATTTTGTGTTTATTCTAGCTTTTAAAGAAACTGTCATTTTTGTAAATAGCATATCATTTTGGAAAAGAATTTGAATATGTCCCCCTTATATACAGAGTATTGTAGTTTTCGGATTTACAATATCCGTGTATAAATAGTCTCTTTTTATATATATATATAAGGAGTATATTTTATTTCATAAACGAAGAGAAAGACGAAGTTCTTGATTTTTTAATAGTGTTAAATTTATGTCATACTCATACTTTGGTTCGTGTCGATCCGTTTTGGTACGTTCAGTCTAATCCGGAACTTTATATTACAATTGGTTTTTATGATATAAAAAGAGCGTTTTCATATGTTCAAAGGAGTATATCTTGGTTGTATATACTCGTCTTTTATGGCCTTTTCTTGGCCCAAAACTGCAATCCTAGGCAAAACTTTGGTTCTGTTTTAATATTCAGAAAAAAAATAGAGCTGTGTACACATGTCTTTTGTCAAATCTGGTCCTTGTTAGTTTTAAAAGGCTTAAGTATAGAAATTGGTCCATCTTTTTTCTGAAACCCGTAAATGATACAAAATTTGCTTTTTTAGAGATTATCCATGGGCTGAGGCCCAAAATTTAGTTCAAGCAGTTGTAAAAAAAAAAAAAAAAAAATCTTTTGTATAAAAAAAGTTTGTTTGAAGAAGAGTTTGTAATTTTGTTAAGCTCTAGAAAATACTTTTGTTACCAATAATCATTTTTGACTGTTTGGAGTCTAAAACATGAGTTATATTAAAAGGAGTTTATGAAATCTCATTTTTTACACTTAGCTTTAACAAAAAATCGTTGAATTTGCTCATGGTTTTGGAAATTCGTTGGGGACCTAAAATCATCTAAACGGTTTAAGCACCGTTGTCCTAAGACAGCTAATTCTAACCATAATATTTTCCACTATAATATGAGTTTGGATACAAATTACAAGTACATCAAATATTTAAACAAATAATGTAAAATGATAATGAAATGGAATTAGACTGGGGGCGTACGAAGCCCTTAGTTTAGCCATTTTCACCCACGGCTGGGCCTTCTGCGCTTCTTGCTATTTGCTTTGTCTCCGCGGACTCGATTTTTTGAATTAATTTCCTATTGGGCCAAAGGTAGGCTTTGGCTGGACCTGAGTGGCCATGCGAGTGGGGAGGGGTGCGGGGAGAAAGGGACCCGGTTAGTTTATAAACACTGAACTTATCACTAAAATGATAAAAACTATACATAGTATAAAACATGGAAGGTACTCATATTATTCTATACTTACCCGTTTCTCGTTGAGTGGATTTGCCTTGGTTGGAGATTTCACAATGGCATGGGGACTAGGTCCTTGCCTTGTATTCTGATGTCGCACAAGTTCCAAGGGGCTTCTAAGAGCCCCTAGCATGGCTAAACCCAAGAAGGCCTGGACGACCCCGAACTACCATAGCTTATCTTCAACCAAAGGCATCCAAACAAGAGGAAAAGGGAGTATAGAACTTGGGAGTGGCATTAAATTTCAAGCAAACTCATAAACAAACAACAGCCAAGTGCCATACTCTAGAGGGAGGCCTCTATATCAAACATAGCAAATAACAACATCTAGGTGAGACTAGATAATCAGCAAGCATAGAAGTAATGAAGGGGAAACTCAGTTTCATGACTAAAGGTAATGCACACAACTGCTTTAGAGGAAACACAGATGGTGGTCAATCAAGACATGGTCTCGCTAAGACAACCATGGCAACAGAGGGAATAGACTGGAACAATTAAGGCATATCAAAACAATACAGGAGGGTTTATGGTCAAATACAAGCTTGTCCCTTTTCAGACAATCACTTAGCCCATGGACTTCTCATAAATAAAAAGTTCCAAATGCCCATGTTCAGGCAGCCTAACCTATCCATTTATTAAGGTTCTAGTCACTTCCCAGAGGAAACAAGATCTGGTTACACTAATTCAAGTGATGGAATTCACCCTATCTCAACTAAGCTCAAGATTGCTCATAAACAAATCTAGAACAAGCACAGTATTCTCAGAAAAAGAAGAAAAAAAAACCTGGGAAGACCTCATAGATAGCCAAGGCTCATGGCCATATTTAGAACTTTTAGGGTACATATTCAGAACTGGCATCCTTTTAAAACTACTCCTCTTTATTAACTTGAACACACCACAAAGTGGTGCATAAAGCAAGGCCAATGATTAATAGACAAGTGAGCTTTGAAAAAACTTTGTTAAAGGGAGGGAAGTCTTAATGGACAAGTCATATGTACACTCAACCAAATAGCCTTACAATAGTTTTGGTTCCTAAAAGCATTCCTTCAACATATTTTGAACTACTCCAAGGCCTTTTCCCAAAGCACAGAAGCGGAGGAAGAGAAAAGCAAGAAATAAATTTACAAAGATGACCATAGTTTTGGCAAACAAAGAGATCAAACATCACATAAAGGACAAGTCTAAACCAATAAACCAGGTGGTAGGTCCCAGACATTAGTCATGGATAAACAAAGTTATAAAAAGTGGATAGAGACATATGACTAGCAATGAGAGAAAAATGGCACATAACACACTTGATCCTTAGCCTGTTCATAGATGAACTTATGCCCATGTAATACATTCACCAGCCCCATTTTCCTTTACACACAACTAACTTTGAACAATCAGACTCAATGCAAGTAGATACCCCAGATAAAAGAAGCACACTTTGGAGGTCACACATAGATACACATTTAGGAAACATGACAGAAATCTCACATTACCTAAACTTTCCAGCATTAACAGCAATCTATTTTATTTTAGGTATATCCTCCCCTCCCTGTTAGACATAGTTAGACTATTCCAAACCACCTATGGCCTTTGTGTGTCCCAAAGTCATGAAAAAAGAGTTCTAAAAGAAGAGGATGGGGTCTCAGGGTAAGGAAAGGGGAAGCAAGATAGGGTGGGGTCATCACCTCCCCATCTCCTCCTCCTGAATCTCCTTTTCAGCAAAGGGATCCTAGGTTCCACTGGTCATTACCTCCAGTTCATGCCCAGGCTTACCTTCACTCTCCCAAGACCTCTTTACTCTCCTTTATGCACTCCCTCTCATACCCTAGTGACACCGCTAAGGGCCATGGGAGGATCTAGAACAACTTAACTCTACCATACAGTTTCCACAATGAACCCATGGAGCTAATGTCCAGATTTTAGAAGTCTTAGTTACTAAATTCACTATGAACACTAGGAACAGACCCCTTATAAACACATAACACATAGTAACAAGCTGATTAATTCATAAAGACTATGCCCAGATTATAAAAGTAGACCTTACTTATCAAGTTAAAATGTGATATACTGGGAACAAGCCCTTCATAGACACATAGCAGACAAACAACAAACTAGCTGATTTATGAGGACCAGATCCAGATTTTAAAGACATTTTATTACCAAATTCCCTTATGAGTACTAGAGACAGACACACCATGAACACATAGGAAGTAACAACAAACTAGTTCTTCCTGATAACTTCAGACTAAAACCATGATCGTAAAAGGGTCTTTGTTCTTAACCACATTGTAGTTCAAAGGAGAGAGTGCACATTTCCTTTTCCATCAGGATCAAACCACACAAAGAAACAATCAACCGACTTCAAACACCATGATTTTAGACTTATCACCACTCTTTTTTAAAGGAACTCAGCTCTGAACATCTAAGGGAGACGCAACAATATCCAGAAAAAGCCACACAAGGACAGGCCAAGCAAGATTTATAACAAGGATCCCATTGTCCTTCCTTCTTTTTATCCTTTATTCTTTCCTATTAGTATAACTAGATGATACATCTTCAAAGAAGAAACAAGGTTTTCCTTCACACAGACATGACTCATAGGCGTTCTACACATGATGGACCAAAAGTCTCACACACATGCACACAGTCCTGGCCAAACTACCAGTATTTAAATCCTTCTTTTGTGCCATTTTTATCAGAAGCCATATTTCATTGGCTAGGTGAGAACAGACATGACAAACACCTCTTAACCAACCTGTTAGACTAGGTGATTTGACTATTTTCATCCAATATAGCCCATCCTAGAACTGCTCTGAATCATGTTCATTATAGCAACATTAGAAACCTTTTTAGACTCAAACACATCACAACCACACACTCCACATATTATACTCAGAGGTATTTTAACAAATTCCCACACTTACCACAAACAGGACAACTAGACAAAGAGCAGAGCCAAGTGAAATACTTTGGTCAAGTTAACCCCCCCCCCCCCCCCCCCGGAATCACCTTTAAGACTTTTGTTTTAATATACATTAATGTGACTCAAAATGCCCAGTTTTCAACCAAACAGGTATGACTTAGGTGAGACAGACAAGGATCAGGCCAAACAAGTTACCAAGTAAAACTAGTAGAATTCCACAAAGAGCACACAGTACACTTTCACTTTTTTAGAATCAAAATACCGTTAGATAGGACAGATATGATCAGGCCAGGTCTGGCACATGACAAACTTCAACTCCCAAACAAACAACATATTTAAGAAAGACAAGGTGATGGCCAGACTAAGTCCAGTTCCTATTAGACTTTCAACCTTTCAAACAAGTACATGATCAGGTGAGACAACAATGACCAGACTAAAGTTCAACATAACAAGCCTTTACTTTCCCATGTCACATAACCACATAAGATAAGTAATAATCAGGTTGGGTTTAACATAACAAGACTTGACTTTCTCATGACACACAACCACATAAGACAAGCAACAATCAGGTTGGGTTCAACATGACAAGACTTTAACTTTCCCATGACACACATGGTCAGGCAGGACAAACCATGATCAAGATAGGTTCAAGACTTCAAGCTCCCAAATAACACATGATCACATAAGACACATAGGGAAAACAATGACCAGATTAGACAACTTACTTCAAACAGACCTCTTGACCCCTTCCTCAATTAACCTCCAGGCCAAGACAAACCTCCAAATGAATAATAACAAGACATAAGGAAAATCAGTCATTCAAAGAGCTTGTGACTTCAAACTAATCCCCATGAACCAAGTTTATCACATGGGACACATAGGACTAGACCACTCATGATTTTAACAGACCTACCTTGACCCTAATTCAGAGCACAAGACTTTCATCAGGCGAACATATTAACTTAGACTACATCCCAGACCCTCACATAGGGATTTGATGGTGTTTAGACAATCATGATAGAACAGAAAGTACAGAAAGGACATCCAAATTTAGATAAAACTCCTCAAACTCAAAACCATAGTCTAAGCCACACTTACCTTTAGTCCCAACTGAACAACCAATGGTGCAAGCAGGAAAGCCAAATGGAAGTCTAAGTGAGGCAAGTTCATCAACTTAATGCTATAGTCTAGATTGTATGTAAAGAAAAAGGAATTACTAGTCACAAAGCATGAACAGAAGTCCTGAATAAAAGGTTGAGTCAAAACAACCTATCAACTTGAAACTACCCTATAACCCACATGAAGCTCCTTAAATAACCATAATGCAGGCAAAATCTAAAAAGGAATCACAACAAACATATCAGGTTTGAGCTTTGTCCTACCACAAACAATCATATTAACCAGACATAGTCTGGGCATAAACTGAAAAGAAAGGGGATAAACCAAAGATATTGACTGAAACACCTATCCTAAACCACACCTTCCCCCCCCCCCCCCCCCATTTCCTTCCCCTTAACTAGGTACAATGTAGACAGAATCAAGACATAAAGGTGATAAGCTACATTACTAACTTAAATCCTATCATAAACCACAATCATACTACCTAAGCATAATACAAACAGAATCTAAGTATAAAAAGTAATAAAACTACTTAAACTTTATCATAAAACCCCATCAATCTTATTAACTAAACACAACATAGACAAAATCTAAATATGAAAAGCAATAAACTAGAATAATAACTTAAACTTCATCACACAGCTAATCTTGTTAACTAAACATGACATAAATCTAAATATAAAGCATTAAACTGAAACACTAACTTAAACTTCATCATAAAACCACACATAATCTTACTAACTATGACATAACATAAATGTAAAGCATCAAACTAAAAGGTATTAACCTTTTTTTAGTGCAACCGGGGTCAAGCAATGGATTTAGAGGCCTTTGTGCTCCAATGCCAAACTCGGACCACTCGGACCACCACAACACCACACAACAAATAAAAATAAATTTTAGAACTAGGAAACTGAAAAAGAAAACCTTAGGTTTAAAACTAAAATTTTTTGACTTTCGAATCTTTAAGACTTAAAAATAGCAATTTTCAGCCTCCTTTCAATTTCCAACCATTTTATTATATATATATATATATATATATATATATATATATATATATATATATATCTGTGTGTGTGCGTGTGTGTATTTAACTTGAAACTTCCCCTTTTACATTTAATGAAATGATTTAAATCCACACAAATATCTATGACTTATTTTAGACCACAAGTTTCGAAGATCTTTCCTTTCTTTTTTAAACTTCGTGCCTCTTTCCTTTCTTTTTTAAACTTCGTGTCTAGTCAAACTATGTCACATAAATTAGGACAGAGAGAGTACCTTTTAGTAGTATAATGATGGAATTTTTATTATAGAAAGTATTATAATTCAATTAATTGAAAATATCAATAAATTATTTTACTTAGTCTGCTTCTCTCATATATGACTTTCCTGGTTTGGTTCTCCAATTGAAAGATTTGAAATACACCTTGTCCTACCGAGTTTCATGTCATCATCTCTTTCTACTCAACAACACTGAAAAGCGCTTTCATGTGTTAGCATCTGTTGTAGTCTTAAATTTTAATTATAGACCAACTTCATCATTTTAAGAAAATATGTGTATACGTTTCTTGACCGTTTATATTTCGTCTTCTTGATGTTATTCCTCATTATTTTTGTGAGACATATGCGTCTAAAATTAGTGCATTTTTATCCTTACCCAATGGTATAAGTTTTAAATCTTTTGGTTTTATGACTTCTTTAGCGGTTTTTGTGTTCAATTTAAATCGTTATTTCTTTTTTCTTGAATTTCTCTTCTTTAAATTTTCTCTAAGCATACCTTTACCATTTTCTGAACTTATTATCATTATTTAAATTTTTTTTTTTTTTTGCAATTGTCTCCTACTTCTTTACGTGGACCCCACCTTATTATTATTTTTTTTTGGCAATTGTCTCCAACTTCTTCACGTGGACCCCACCTTATTTTTTTTAATAATATATTATAGAAGAGTGGGTGGACGACGATCCCATGCCCAAACCCACTCTTCTATAATACTCCCTCCGTTTCAATTTATGTGAACCCATTTGACTGGGCACGGAGTTTAAAAAAGTAAAGAAGACTTTTAAACTTGTGGTGTTAAATGAGTCACATGTATATTGTGTGACTATAAATCATTGCATAAAGGTAAATTATTTCCAAATGTAGAAAGAGGTCATTCTTTTTAGCACGGACTAATAAGGAATAGGTTCACATAAATTGAAACGGAGGGAGGAGTTAATAATATAGTGTCGGGTCTAATGGTACTGGATAGGTCCATTTACAGGACAGGACACAAGGGGAATAATGGGAAAAGATGAGGATACTAAAAGTAATATAAACTTGGTTGGTCTTCTCTTTTTTTTTTTTTTAGGCAAAACCAATCAGCCTGATGCTGTTGGGTTTTATTAAAAAGTAATCAAAGATATTTACAGAAAAAATGAAAGAAAACTGAAATAAACTATACTACTCTATCCTAGGAAATCAAAAGAAAGTCTAAGCCTTGTTTGAATAGCCAAGTGTAACAATGAAGGAACTGCAAACAAGAACACTCCTTCTTTGGATTGATGCTATTATCGACCACCTCGAAGCTCTCACCAAAAGCTATGGTATCAAATCTCACTGAAAATCTTTCAAGAAGAGGTGTGGTATGAAGTTCCTCATAGTTGTTGTCCTTTGTTGTCCAATATGCCTGATCAATCTTACTCATGAGGTTATGTTGAATGTTTGTAACTGGATTAGGTAACTAAAGAGATCCTGTTAGTAGGATGAACATTTCTGTTAATACCACACACTAACAAGGATAACCTTAGTCATCCAACCAAGACTACGACAATCAGATCAAGCTGTTATCATGAAACTTTACTTCCTTGTGAAACTAAATCATGTGTCATCACTTGTTGGCTTGTATACGTAAATCGAGATGTATATGAGAGATTCGATCTGGTTCTCTATTTACGTAAATCTTACTTCGAAGTTAGGCATCATCATCTTATCACTATTGAGAATCTTCTTTGCACCTGCAGCAATTCAGCAAATGAATGAAATTGAACTCGCACCGTAAAATCAAAAACCAAGTTAGTTAAAAAATACGCAAGTGCATTGCCTTCCCTAAGGATATGAGCAAACTGCACTTACCCCTTCTTCCTCCAAAACTTGATCTTACTAACTTCCATACTGACCTTCCATGGAATCTCCCATACTCCTTGAATGATGTTTATCATGGACAGAGAATCTGATTTAATCATTACAGGCACCAGATCATTTTTTATGCAGAACTCAATTCCATCCAATATAGCCACAGTTAACTTCCGCCGTGATATTTGTTGTATCGACTATTCTTCTTGCCCCGATATATCGGTTTCCAACATCATCTCTAATGCAAAAAGTAGCTGAACTCAAACCCGGATTACCCCTAGAGGCCCCATCTCGTATTACACTTGAACCCCCAAAGGCATCGACACTTCCATTGCACCATCTTATATCCTACTCTAGGCACCGTAATCCTCCAAATATTTCACCATGTGAGGCCGATCATATGGAATATTTCTCAGCCAAGGATATAATATCTTCACCAGTTGTTTTAGATTGTAGTTGATCCCATTTATCACCTTTATTTTATTTATCTTACCCCCATGCATGATAGTATTTCTTCTCTTCCATAATTACCGGCAAGATATGAATGCTTTGTGCGGCATACGCATAATCGACTTGAGTTTTGTAGGACCTTGCATATACCACCATTGCACTATTGTCTAATGAATCTGAATCCTTGAAACAATTATCCCCACGACAGCATTATAATATTGCCATATTTCTGCTGCAAATTCACCTGTTAAGAATAGATGTTGAACTTTCTCCTCCCGATGAGGGTTCGACAAGATCTACATCTAGATACAATACTAATATTCATTGTCTTTAGTACATCATCCACTGGTATTTTGAACTTCCACAATCTCCAAAGGAAGAATGATATTTTGAATGGAACACCTTTGCACCACAATTTTGGAAAGTGAGCTGATGTTTGAGCCTTTTTCCTGAGCAAATTCCAAGCACTCCCTACAGTGAAATTTTCTATAGTACTAGCCATCCACCAGGCTTTATCTTTCTCCTCTGAATGCTCCACTATACTCAAATCTTGTAGGATATGATCACACACATTAATTGGCAGCTTGTTATGCAATTTACGTACATCCCGACCTTCTTGCATTCATAAAGTATGATACCTCTTCAATGCGGTGTCAATCTGAAAATCTGGAGGCATTGCCTGTTCGAGTGAACCAAGTTTAGTCCAATTATCCTCCCATACATCACATGCTCCATTTCTAGGTTCCTACCATATCTGTTAATCCACCTGATCCCTTGCTTCTAATATTCTTTTCCACACTTGTGATCCACCTTTCCACTGCATTGCTGTAGGCTTCATCTTCTTGCAATATTTATTCCACATGAAGGCTGACCATAATGTATTTGATGTTCTAAATCTCCACCATAATTTGGCAAAAAGGGCCTTAGACACATCATCTAGAGATCTGAATCCTAGTCCTCCTTCTTCTTTTGGTAAACAAACCTTGTCCCAAGAGGACCAATGCCTGCTTTTACCTTCTTCTTTAGTACTCCAGTAAAACCTTGTAAAGATTTTATGAAGCTCATTAATTGTATATTTTGTGGGAACAACAGCTGAAAGCATGTATATGGGAATACTCTGAAGCACACTATTGATAAGAACTGCTTTTCCACCAAAAGAGAGCAATTTTCCTTTCTAATTTTGCAGCTTGTTTTTCACTTTCTTGATAAGGCCATTGTAATATACCTTTTTCCTCCTTTCATGAAATATAAGGCATCCTAAATACTTTAATGGAAACTGATCCCTTTTAAAGCCTGTAATCTGCTCCACCTGTTGAGACGGTACACCAGGAATCTTGTGATACATATAAAAGGCACTCTTGTCTTTATTGATCATTTGTGACTTTAAAATTGCCTCATAATCCTGCCCGGATCTTCATAATTCTCTTCAATGACTCCCCTTCTGCGATGCAAATATTATAGTATCATCTGCATAAGCCAGATGATTGAAATTTTGACTCCATTTAGGCATGCCATAGCCCACATACTCAGCATTGTCAAATTCGGCATTTAGAGCTCTTGATAACACCTCTGCTGATAAGATGAAAAGTGCAGGTGAAAGTGGATCACTTTGTTTGACACCCCTGGTTGAATGGAAAAATCCTTTGGCCTGACCATTGAAAAGGATGGAATACCAGTTATTTGCAATCAGCCTCCAAATCATGTCAATGAATTGACTAGAAAATCCCATTCTATTGAGTACCTTTATCAAATATGACCAAGATACTCTATCATAGGCCTTTGCCATGTCCAATTTGATCACTACATTTGCTGGTTTGCCCCTTTTTCTAATGTCTGTCACTATTTCTTGTGCCAAGAGCACATTCTCAATAATGCTTCTCCCCTGTACAAAACCTGCTTGATTAATAGCTATCAACTCTGGTAGCACAGCTTCCAATCTATCATGAACCACTCTTGACATCACCTTGTTGATAAAATTACTTAAACTTATAGGTCTTAAGTATGAGTAACTTTGAACCAACTCCTTCTTTGGTAGTAGAACAAGATTTGTATGAGTAACTGCCTTAGGAAGAGTATGACCCTGAAAGAAAGCCACCACCATCTTTTATACATCCAAGCTAATAATATCCCAACAAGTCTGATAGAAAATTCCAGGAAAACCATCAGGTCCACTAACACTTGATCCACTAAGGTTAAAAACAGCTTTTTTGACTTCATCAACACTAGGCATTTAACACAGTAGATCATTTCTATTTTGATCAATCAAAACAGGAATGTGTGACAATAAATTGTCATCTCCAATTAAATCTTCTTGTGAAAATTGTTGTGTATAAAAGTGCACAGCCTCATCTACCATTTGGTCATCATCCTCAATCCATGAACCATCTAAATTTTGAATTCTTTTAATTTGTAGTTTCTTACTTCTTCCTTTTACTAGATTATGGAAAAATCTAGTATTTTTGTCTCCATCTACAAATCAATCCAAGCCTGATTTTTGTCTCCAGTACTCTTCTTCATAATGCAAGTATCTTTTAGTCTCAGCCTGAGCTTTCTGCAGAACCATTCTATTTACTTGGCTTGGATTTTCTTCAAACAACTCTTCCTTTAATCTCACTATTTCCTTCCTTATTATCAGCTGCTTGAAGATATCACCAAACACTTCCCTGCTCCATTTGGATAACACCTCTTTCAACTTTTTCATCTTGCTTTTGAAGTTTATGAAAGGATCCTCATGCTCCCAAGTGGATCAATTCAGCCTCACTGTATCCAGGAAAGATGCATGTTCTATCCAAAATGATAGAAATTTAAAAGGTTTGAAATGATTCTGATGGTTATCACCATAAGTACACAACAGTGGAGCATGATCTGATCCAGTTCTTGCAAGATGTTCCACTTCAATATTTCCAAAGTTGTCAAGAAGAAGAGAATTCAGCAATATCCTATCCAGTCTCTCAAAAATACATGCTTCATCTGCTCTTCCATTCCACCAAGTGAAGGGACTTCCCTTAAACTTTACCTCTTCAAGTTCACAGGAGTTTATGCAAAAAGCAAAGTCTTCTATATCCTGAGGTTGAATAGGATTACCCCCTGTTTTTTCTTCATCATTCAGAACCACATTGAAGTCTCCTCCTATTAACCAGGAACAAGTTAAGGTATTGGAAAGATGATAAATATCCTCCCACAACTCTAGCCTTTCAGAAGCATTACATTTAGCATATACTAAAGTAGTAATAAGATGCTGATTCAAATCTTGTAAAAACAGCTTCAAAGTAATCTGCTGAGGGGAATCCATCAGAACTTCTACTTCTATATTATCAGCCACAAAGTACTAGATTTTACCATTACAGTTGGCATTAGCTAAGCACATGCCCAACCTTCTCCTATAATGGTTTATTGTCCTGATATGTTGAAATGGTTCCATGAGAGCAATCAAAAAGAATTTGTGATGTTTATTTAACATCTGTAACCTATGAAAGGCTTTTTGTGTCTTCACTGACCTAATGTTCCAAATGAATGATTTTAACATCATTTAACATTAGATTTAGTAGCATTCCTCTTTGGTACCACCCAAAGTGGAATTTGCTTGTCAATAGCATTCTTCTTGCCTTTCTTCTGACCCTTATTGTTAGACTTGCTATTAGGAGATATATCAGCCTGTTTAAGAATATTTTGCTTATTCTGCTTAATATTCTCCTCCTTGTCTTCTTTATGGAGATCTCTGACATCCTTCTCTACTTCCATGACATCAATATTATGAGAGATCAGGTCACGTAGCTCTTTGATTGGGGAAGGCTTTCTACAAAGTGTCACCTGTTGGTTCTCAGTATGTGAAATCACCAGTGCCTTTTCTGAGGAAGGATGATCTGGTGGATCTGCATCTTTCTCCACATCCATCTGCTCCTTCATCTTGTCACTAGTGGCAACTACAGCAGTTGCCTCTATTAATTGCACATTTTCTTGCACTTTTCCTTCTCTTTGCAAAGGATTATGAATTATCACTGAGGGAGAACCCTCTGTAGCCTCTTTTACTCCATTTAATCCTCTATCATCAACAACCACATGTTCATCATGATCAGGATAAACATCTTGTTTTTGAACCTCCTCATTGTCTGGAACCTCTACTTGCCTCAAACTTGTTCCCTTTTCTGTTGTATTGGTGCCACCAGGATTTCCTTCAAATGATTCTTCCACACTGTCCTCTTTCCTAGGGTCTCCATCAGTGTTACCTTGCTTTCCATCTTCCTGTTGCCTTTCTCCTGTATTCATTTCCTTTTCCTCCACCTTATCAGCCCATGAACTATGAATTTCTTCCTCTTGATCTGTCACCTTTTGAGTATTTGTTTGTTGCATTATTTCTTGCTCATTATTAATGCCTGGCATAACTTCCTGACTTCTTTGCTGAACTTGTGTGGAAACTTGAATAGAGTTATCCACATTTGTTTGTCCCATATCTGCATTATTCAGCCTAGTCTCCAACTGATTACTTTGACCATCCTTGTTGCCATTTGCATTTGAATTCTCCCCTTCAGTTTTGGATGTACTTGTACTTGGTATCTCACCTTCCTCCACATTATTTAAAACATCAAATTTGTTTTGCACCACCACTTGTACTTCTGAATCAGCATTATTTTTTGCATCAGCATTCTCAACCTTGCTTCCATTCACCTTATCAGAAGTATTAGTTTTTGGAACAAATTTCATCATATGGTAATTTCTACAATGATACCGTCTGCTTGCCTCATGCTTGCCTTTATCCTGGACAATTTGTTCCTCTTGATTTCCTATATTCTTCACCCCTTTATCTGAGCTTGTAACATCAACTTCTGTTGTTTTCTTCAATTCAGGATGAATGATTCTACACTCGTCCCTAGAGTGGCTTTGAATCTTACATTCAGTACAATAGTTTGGTAAGAAATCATATTGAATTTTGACTTTCATCTTCCTGATATCCTTTGTATCCTCATCCTCTATTTCCAACATCAGAAAGTTAGGTAACTCAGCAAGAAGATCAACTTGGACCTTGACTCTAGCACAACTAGGTCGAGTCTTGTTTATGGTTGCCATGTCCAACTGCAAAGGCTTTCCAACAGCAGATGCCATAGTAAACAAAGATTCTTTGACAAAGAAAGTAGGTAACAAGTTTGGAAAAGAAATCCACGCCATTGCCTGAGAGGTTTCTTCATCCACTTTGAACTTAGAATCATAGATAAGGGGCCTCATCTGATAAGTAAAACCATCTTTAGCCTTCAAATAATATGCACCTTTGGACGTAAGATTGATAAAATCTTCCATCAGTGAGCATCTGATCAAAACATGTCTTGGCCTAAATAAACCAACCTTACAGTCTCCTTTTACGCCACATTGTGATGGTATAATGTTGCGTAGTTCTTCCAAATCAGGCCATCCATGAGAAAACTTTCCTATTACTGCATGTTGAAGGTCTTCCAATATCTCCATTCGTTTGATTTCACTCTCGGTCCACTTCACCATTGGAATATCATCAATATACGATAGATTCTTCCTAGGTATAGGCTCACATTGCTGCTTTATTATTGTACTGACTTCCTTTCTACCCATTAAGGTGTTAGCAAAGCTTTTTGAAGAAGTAGGGTTTTTAGAAGGGTTTATATTAGGGTTTGAAGAATTGGGGTTTGGTTGAGATGAAGATGAAGGGGGTAGGTTGGATTGAGGTAAAGGTGGAAATATGATTGAGGAGGTTAGAAGGAGAGGCCCACAGTCGGCCCGCCGACGACGGGCCGACCGGTGGCGGAGTGGCCATGATACGGCTAGGTTAGGGTTTGTAGTATTAGGGTTTGCATGAAATTTTTTTGGTTGGTCTTCTCAATACAACACATAGTACAAATTTTTCATCGGGTTCTGTTTCTTTTCATCAAGGAAGTGGATTGAAATAATTTAAAGTTTTTAATTAAATCTTTGACAAAAGCCAACCTGTTAGGTACTAATTTTTTAAGGAAACTTGGAAAAAATGGAGAATGACAAATGATTTTGCATCAGACTCAATAGTACACTGGTTTAAACTTAGAGCTTTACATCAAGTGAATTTCCCCCAACTAAATAATAACATAGACATAAATGTAGAGAAGTGCAACTATTAAACTTTAATTCATCAATATAATAAACACAGAATTGGGATGTTCAGTGGGGGATTAACTCCAAAACACAAATTAGTGAATAAAGCAATACCTCGAGAATCAAGAGCATAAAAAAAGTTTGTCTTGCCTCAAAAGACTTGCATCTCATGTAGGGGTGAAACAGACATTTCCATTACTGCTGCAATTTCAGAAGGTCTAAGTTCCAAGAATCTATATTAAATTATCAGCACTGGATCAGACATGAGTCTACAACTTTTTTAACCCAAAAAATGTGTAAAGGCACCAAAATACCTCGCAAAAAAAAAAAGGATCCAAACTGCCTTTTGCGCACTAATTTAGTGCGCAACAGGGGTTTAGTAAAAACCCCACTCCTCTTCCCCACCCGACCAGCCCCATTATTTTCAAAAAAAAAAAAAAAAAATGACGTTCCACTTCGTTTCCGGTGGTCCCCACAATCTAAAAACATCATTTTCGAATAATTTTTTAACCCAAAAGTCAATATTCTTGGTATATTCAAGGCAAGGAATAAGTTTCAAAGCTTTGATCTCGGAATAAAGCGGCGTAAAACTCGATTTCAAAAACTAAAAACCACCTTCATTCTAGGTATTTCACTATGAATTTTGTATTACATTGTTAAATATATTACTATCCTAAGCATGATTGTCGTGTAATAGTTGCGGATTACGAAAAAAAATATTGCCCACTAAATTAGTGCGCAAATGGGCAGTGGACTGCCCCTTTTTTTCTTCTTTTTTATAATTTTTTTATTAATTAATTGTTAATTGTTTGTTAGGTAATTGTTTATTTGTTGATTATTTATTTCGTATTTCTTAATTGTCGAATTAACTAATTGTTTATTTTTTAATTATTTATTAATTAGTTATTAAATATTTGTTAATAGTTTCATTAATTAATTGTTTATTTGATAATTATTTGCTGGCTAATTGTTATTTGTTTATTTATTAATTATTTGCTAGCTAATTGTTAATTGTATTTAATCCTCAGGGTAGGTTTGAACATCCCTAGTTTACGAGTTAAAATAGCATTAATATAATATTAGTTAGTTAATTGTAATTAGTATAATAATTAATTAACAATTATTAATTCGCAAATTTAGATAGTTAATATAATTTCCCGTTAAAGTCTTAGTTAGTTAGGATAATTGAACATCCTTAGTTTAGGTCTGAAGTTAATTGTATTTAATCCTTACTGAAGTTAATTGTATTTAATCCTTAGGTTAGGTTTGAACATCCCTAGTTTAAGAGTTAAAATAACATTAATATAATATTAGTTAGTTAATTATAGTTAGTATAATAATTAATTAAAAATTATTAATTCGCAAATTTAGATAGTTAATATAATTTCCCGTTAAAGTATTAGTTAGTTAGTATAATTGAACATCCTTAGTTTATTTGTTAGTTAATTGTATTTAATCCTTAGGTTAGGTTTGAAGATCCCTAGTTTAAGAGTTAAAATAGCATTAATATAATATTAGTTAGTTAATTGTAATTAGTATAATAATTAATTAACAATGATTAATTCAGAAATTTAGATAGTTAATATAATTTCCCGTTAAAGTCTTAGTTAGTTAGTATAATAGAACATCCTTAGTTTAGGTCTGAACACCTTTAGTTTAGGACTGAACACCTTTAGTTTAGGATTGAACATCCATGGATTAATGATTAATTAATCATAGTACATGTTAATGATTAATTAAAAATGCATAAACTAGATACGACACCTCCATGGATCCTGCCCCCTTCATCCGGGGCCCTTCGAGCCAGAGGTGCTTCACCTACAGCAGCAACATAGGTCCCAGCTAGTATGAGATTCGGATGTAGATCCCACCCGCTTGGTCCGTCCCAGGGTTGTGGAGCAAGCATGGGATATTTGAGCAGCTCGGCCCCCACATCCTCGTGTCTTAGAGATGCTATATCGGGATGGTATCTACCGTTGTGTCACTGCTGGTCAAGTACATCATGACAGGACTCTTGTGACGGCCATGATTGAGCGATGGCGATCGGAGACCCATACATTTCATCTCCGCACTGGTGAGGCCACTATCACCCTTCAGGACGTGGAGGTCCTTTACTGTCTCCAGGTTGATGGACGCGCTTTGTATATTGAGAAGCCCTAGCAGATGTCGTCGTATCGGCAGGAGTTGACCAGGCTCACTAGTTTTGCGCCTCAGGAGGTTCATATATGAGGACAGAGTCGGGTGTTGATATCTCTTCTCTTCGATCACTTGTGCCTCATAGACATGCAACATCCGATTACAGAGCACACACCTCAGGCTGATGTTGACCGACGTGCTCGTCTGTACCTTCTCGTCATATTCGGGGGCATCCTGTTCCCGAACACGTTGGGTTCGCATGTGAGCTTGAGGTATTTGCCCTTTCTGGAGCATCTGGACGAGATGGGATGTTACAGTTGGGGCGCTGCTGTTCTGGCTTTCATGTATCGCGAATTCTGTCGAGTGCCTATTAGCGTAAGGACCGATATCGCTGCATTTTTCCCGCTCCTCCAGGTACTATATTTAAGTGTGTGTAATTTTATTCTAAATATAGCTTTTTGAAACGATGACTGATAAAATATTTTTTTAATAACCCTCTCAGATATGGGTATGGGTTAGGATGAGACCTTTTCAGCCCATAGCTGCTACCCCTCCACTCGACTATATTGATCAAGCGATGCCATATGCGCGGAGATGGACGAGAGGAGGCGTTATCCGAGATGTGGATACGCATCACAGTATTCTCCCGTTCAGGGATCAGCTAGATCGTATAACGTCAGACACGGTAAGTTTTTTTGATTTAACATTAGTATTTTTTTTAATTTTTTTTTACTATTTTAGTCTTTTATTGTTAACTAATTCAATTATTTTTACAGGCTTTTATATGGATGCCATATGATCAGATTTTGGATCAGCTGCCGGCATTTTGTAGGGCTGGTGAGCCCTTGTGGACGTCGCGGTGTCCGTTGATACATATGGACATCGTTGAGGAGCACGCGCTCGACCGCGTCTTACGACAGTTCGGCCATGTACAGGATTTACCTGAGCAGGCGACTTGGGAGCACGATCATTACACGCGGGATGAGCGTACGACCGTCACTAATGCATAGCGGGCCTTTATGCAGCTCCAGGTCCACCGTTGGGATCAGAGGGTGGGGACGCT
This sequence comes from Lycium ferocissimum, assembly GCF_029784015.1. NCBI lineage: Eukaryota > Viridiplantae > Streptophyta > Magnoliopsida > Solanales > Solanaceae > Lycium > Lycium ferocissimum. The sequence goes on along the minus strand of NC_081345.1, from coordinate 11,354,216 downwards.
AGCGGTGGTCGGACATGCGACTCCGGTCCAGACGTACATGCACTGGTACGCTCCGATCACTCGCAGCTTGATAGGCAACCCTGCGAGGCCTCGTGTAGATAGCCGAGGATATGCAGTTCTCTCAGGACAGTATGAGGCGTTGGTAAGTTTTATTAGTCTTAAACTTAATAATCGTTTTATGTATTAAGTTACAAATTTATTCAATCATTAATATTTGCAAACAAATGCAGCTACGGACCGTACAGAGGATGCGCTGGGAGAGCATGGACCATATGGATGCCCCCGAGACAGCGGGATATGCAGCGCGGATAGTTCAGCTAGCCGAGGGTGACATGTAGCAGGCGCAGAAGCTCGGACGTGTCGACGAGCCTGTTCCAGAGGTCCCACATTAGGCAGCGGGTGGTCGTGGTCCTGCTAGAGGGGCTGGTGGCCGAGGTGGTAGGCCGAAAGGCCGGTCACGGAGGGGTCGTGGTCAGTAGATGAGCCCGACGACCGTATACCGGTGCCCGGCCTTCCCGGCGGTCTCCGTCGACTTCAGAGATCCCGTCAACTTCTTGCCAGCCGTCGACTTTAGAGATCCCGTCGACTTCAGAGCGTCCGTCGACACTTGTATATATGCCGGATTTATTTTCAGGTCACGTGTTCTGGCCATCGCCTGCACAGCCGCCAGTTCGTCATCCACAGGGTGAGCGGCCAGCTCGTGATCTACAGAGTGGCACGGAGCAGGACTTCGATATCTTATTCGAGGAGTTCGACATGTCTCCGTCTCCGGGGTCCGCTCAGGCGACCACTGAGGAGCCATCTCAGGAGCCCTCTAGCCAGCCATCTCAGGAGCCCATCGACATAAAGGTTTGAATTTTTACAATTAAATAATGTATTAAGTTAATTGTTTATATGTTATTTTATGTTTAGTTTAGCATAACACTAAACTATATTGTTTATATGTTATTTCAGGTTTATTCTTATGCGCCTGTGGGCCCGTCTCCTACTCCGGCACCATCTACATCTCCGGCTCCGGGGCCACTCAGGAGACAGCTGAGGACCCAGTTCATGAGCCCTCTAAGGATCCCTCTAGCTAGCTATCTCAGGAGCCCGTCGACACACAAGTTTGATTTCTTATAGTAAAATAATGTATTAAATTAATTGTTTATATGTTATTTTATGTTTAGTTTAGCATAAAAATAAACTAAATTGATTATATGTTATTTCAGGTACATTCTTCTGCTCCTGTGGATCCCTCTCCCACTCTGACAGAGTCATCTCTTGAAGATCACATTTCGGCCACCGTCGTCTCCCATAGGAAGCATGTTTTGAACAAGCCCCCTAGGAAGGGAACGCAGGATAATCACGTCATAGAGCGTGCACATATTAAGAGGAAGAGGGGGGATGGAGATGATGGTGAGAGTGGTGGGGGTGGTTGGGTTCGCCTTAGGCCTAAGGTTATTCTAAAGCCTCTCACATGTGAGATATTTGTAAATAAAATGTACATTTTATGTTAATTTTTTTTTTTTGGTATTATTTTTTTAATGATAATTAGTTATCTTAGTTTTTATTATCGTTTAATAGTAACTCATGCGACGTCCTAAATTAATCAAAACCCTATAAAATAAAACACTTAAACCTAAAGATAACAAGTTTCCAAACAAACAAAACTTACTTCGGGGCACTTTACAACCCCTGAAACGACGATCCAAACGTATAGGTATACTTGATGCGTTGAGCCTACATTATTGTTCGCAGAAAAAAATATCAGGTTCTATATATAATATTGATATTCCGGCATTTTTAAACATGACTAATTTTTGATCAAAGTACCGAAAAAATGTGAATTTCAAAACTATTCAAAAGAATAAAGGCATGAGAATTTTACTAAACCCCTTGTGCGCACTAAATTAGTGCGCAAGAGGGCCAAAGTGTAAATTTACACTTTGATCCTATTGCGCACTAATTTAGTGCGCAAAAGGCAGTTTGGTTCCTTTTTTTTTTTTAGTGGGGTATTTTAGTGCCTTTTGACAATTTTAGAATTAAAAAAGTTGCGGACTCATCAGACATAATGATCATTGGACCAAAAAATTGTACCATATCCAAAGCTTAAGATAACAGTTGTACGTAGAAAACAGGTAAATTCCCCTTATCGACCAGTCAAAAGCGAAAAGAAAAAATGTTTACTCTTCAGTTGTTCCAAACTTATTTTCAAACACCTTGGGTACATCAGTATGTGGGAAAAACTCAGTGCCCATCTGGCCATGGATATTTTTCATTTTTTTTCGGAATTTTATTCTGGTATTTGGACATAGAATTGTTACAATTTTCCAGAATTAAACTTGAAGATGAATTCTGGAATCTTCCGAAATCCGAAAAACTTAAAAGAGTTATTTTTACAATTTTCACTCCAAATCACCAGGGGCGGATCTAAAGAGGGCCGAGGGTGTTCACCAGCAAAAAATTATAGTGTATATATAGGATACATTTTCTGTGTTTATGTGCATATATTAACTTTTGAACACCCTGAATAAATTATATTTAGCTTCTTCTTATTTTCCGAACCCCCTGAATGAAAATCCTGGATCCGCCACTGCAAATCACTCACAGAAATTCAAAAACAACTCCAATTTGTATGCATGTCCAAACACAGCTCCAATTTCCAAATATCATTTTCAACTTGAAAACAAATAGTACTGCTTTTTCCAAATTTCACAATTCTTATGTCCAAACGCCCACTTAGGCTATTCAACCAAAACATCATCTTTATAGTCATCAAATATACAGAATCATGGACATGCATGGGCAAATGAAGACAGATATTCGACAAATTAGTACAACAAACTTATGCCTAACTTCTTTTTTTAACATCTGGATGTAGCACAAACAACATGCAGAGGAAGACTGATAAAACAAAACTGTCAAGATTTCGAATGCAACTGAAATAACCAATACTTAAAAACATAACTAGATCAAACTATCAAAAATGTTTTCTGAGTGAATACATAGAAAGTAATGGAAAAACTAAAGCTTACCAGGTGAAGAAGGAAATATGAAGAGAAACAAGGAAAGGACAGAGGTACTGGACTACTTGGTGGTGGGATTTAATTGCAATGGACAAAATACTAAAGCTATACATTCAACACAAAAAAAAAAAAAAAAAAAAAAAAAAAAAAAAAAAAAAGAAGAAGAAGAAGGAGGAAGAAACCCCCTTTATATTCTGTAAGTTAAATCTAATTAAAAAGGCAACATAATCTAAGTAGTATAAATTATCTTTTGTTGGAAATCTTACGAAAAATACTTGATCACGAACGTTGTAGAGAATTCTCCATAGCTTGAGGCATGTCAATTAAGACACAGTCCTTAAAGATATTTCACCCGATGTGAGTGTATCCCCCAAGATTTAACAAGCTCTTCTAGTACAAAAGTAGGAGCCAGAATCTAACAAAGATTTGACAGAAAACCCAAAGACTAGATAAGATTAGAAGAAGAAAGATTGTTTCTTTGTTTTTCTCTCATCAAGAAAATACATAAGATATATAGTATATATAGGTATAAGACCATAACATAAGAATGTATGGCTCAAGCAAAGGCGGATCCAGGATTTGAAGCTTGTGGGTTCCCAGCTAACAGTGTCTGTTGTTACTGGGTTCTCAGCTCAAATTTCTTATATATTTGAAGGGTTTGGTGTGGATCCGCCCCTAGGCTCATGGCAAGCTGAAGGTTCCAACGGTTGAATTGCTAAGAGTCAATGTTTGGACATTGTAACAGTTCATTAGTAATTGTAATTTAATACATAATGAAAGGTTAGCTGATAATGATAATCAATGTGATATATAGCTAATATTTGGAGGAAGGATATGTTACTATGCAAAGTAACGTTAAAGAATATTAAAAATAAAAATTAACATAGTAAAGGCTCATTAACTAGGTATTAAGGAATGAACCTAGACAATACTATGAATAATTCTTTTTGAGATATTAATATTATTTTTTCAACACCTTTGTGTGTTATGTTTATCAAGTAGATAATAAAAGAGTGAAAAATGCATCGAGAGAGAAAGGAGTTTAGACCTTGGCAGAACAAATGCAGAATGAACAAGGAAGGCAGTAAAACTATGTTTTCTCTCCTTGTATGACATAAAGCAAGAATTCAATCCACTGACATAAAGCAAGAACTTAAATTTACTTGTTCCTTCCCAGTGCAAAATATGAAGTGACAAGTAAGAATGTTTAATTGAAAATACTCCGTACGCGTCCATAATACTTGTTATGTTTCAAGTCAAATTAAATTAATTTTCACTAACATTAAGATATACTTGTTCATCATATTCATACGAGAGGAATTATAATATATAGTACATTTTAAGTAGTTTTTGAATGCATAAATTATAATTTTAAAATATTTAAGTAATTTAATTTAGCTCCTAGGATTAATCAAATTGACTATTGAGAAGCCAAACATGACAATATGGAACAGAGAGAATAGAACGTAGTCACATATATCTATTTTTATACTATAAATTTTAGTTGTAGGTATATAAAATGTTTTATAATTAAAAAAATTAAAAACAAATTTAATGTGAACCATGCTTAAGAAAAAAATTAAAAATGAAATGTATAAGAAAAAATACATATAAAAATTAAATAGAAAAATGAATCCAAATAAAAATATTGCATACTTTTCTATGTTGTTTTATGATGATAGAGTTCTTGCAAAAATGAGTTTTCTTTTGGAAAAAAGAAGTTAATGCTTTTGTATTTAAATGTAGTTTTTATTCATATATAATTACAAATTTTTCATGACCGTAAGTCCTCTCACCAAAAATAATGTTTTTAAATGCTTACTTAAATCGTGTCCTAAGTTTTGAAGCTCGGTACAGTCAGGTTGTGCGGTTCACTCTCATCTAATTGGCATTTTAGTGTAGGCATCAAGATGCTAAGGCATGTGCACCTTCTGTCAGGGTACGGCAACCTGAACATAAGTTTATTATAGGCTTTTTCATTGTTATGTTCAGATACTTATCTTTTTCTGATCATAGTTATATATTTCTTTTGGAAAAATACATAAAAATTCCCCTAAACTTTGCTAGATTTATTAGTTGTGCCCCTAAACTATCAGTAGTCTAAATTACCGCCTGAACTTGGCTATTTGATAGCCTTTATCATACTCCCGTTTGGTCATACATTTTGAAGTTGAAACTTGAAAATTTGAGTTTTTGAAGTTATGATTTTTTGGAACTTAAAGTTGTGTTTGGACATGCAATTTACTTGGAAATTTTTGAAGTTTTATGGGTGGAAGTGAAATTTCTCCAAAAACTTGTATGAGCCAACTTTTGGAACTTGAAAATATTTTGGAGATAAATTTTCAATATTTGATCAAATGAAAATAAATTTTCAAAATTCAATCAAATTCCAAGGCCAAACAGATAATTTAAAATAAATTTACAAAATCTATGGTCAAATGCAAGCTAAGAGAATGGAATACACTCGCCTGCCACGTGACATTTTTTAAGAATAAATTATTTTTTACTTTTTAAAATTCATTATTTTTTAAGATTTTTTAAAAGCTTAAATTAGTAACAAGCTTTGCTAGAACTCCACTTTTTAGGTGAAAATATTTTATTTCGCTAAAAGTAATGAAATTTTAGCTAATTGTTCCTTACAAATTTTGCCCGAAAAGAAGAAATACATTGTTGAAACAGACAGTCATTACATCTGAATAAAAAATAATAAGAATTATACATGGAACTCCATTATTCTACTAAAACTTTTTATTTCACTAAAAATAATGGTGCTCTAATAGAGTGTTCTTTTTATAGTTATGGGTATTATACATAGGAATATAAATGTTGGGGAGGTTAAGGGGGCTGATCGCAGGATGCGTAGGGGAAGAGCAATCGCGCCTGACGAGATCCCATTGAAATTTTGGAAGAGTGCAGACATAGTAGGTTTGAAGTGGCTGACCGGGCATTTTTAAGACGACGAAGATGCTCGAAAATGTAGGTGGAGTACAATGATTCCTTTGTATAAAAACAAGGGGGACATTCAGAGTTGCATCAACTAATGGGGTATCAAGCTGCTAAGCCAGACTATGAAAGTTTGGGAGAGAGTGGTGGAGATGAAGATTAGGAGAGGCGTGTCTATTTCTGAAAACCAGTTCGAATTCATGCTGGGGCGCTCAACTACCGAAGCCATTCATCTTGTAAGGAAACCGGTAGAGTAGTATAGGGAGAGAACGAGGGACCTTCATATGGTATTCATCGACCTAGAAAAGGCATACGACAAAGTCCCAATGGACATTCGTTAGAGAAGCTTGGAGGCTAGAGGTGTCCCCGTGGCGTACACTGGGGCGATCAATGACATGTATGATAAAGCCAATACCAGGGTATGAACACTGGGAGGAGACTCAGTACACTTATCAGTGGTGATGGGGTTGCACCAAGACTCAGTACTCTAACTCAGCTGGGATATGACTCGGAAAGTACGTTAGAGTCATACCAATATAAGAGCATTCGACAGAGGTCGATGTTATGCCACTAGTGCGGTTGATTTGGACATTCAAATAGGTTCAACTGAATTCACCACCGAATTCCAAGTCATGGAAATACCCGCCAATTATAATTTGCTTCTGGGAAGGCCATGGATCTACATGGCAGGGGAAATGCCATCCTCGCTCCATCAATCTTTAAAATTCGTCTAGGAAGGAGAAGAAGTGGTGATCCATGGAGAAGCCAGCATGCACAATTACCCAGACAGCTCTGTACCCGTCATTGAAGCTGCACCTAAAGGATTTCCATGTCATGGAGTTAGTGGGAGCAACCCACAAGATAGATTCCCTGGAAGCTCCCATGCCGGCAGTTTACAAAATGATTGCTTCTACCATGCTCCTAAACGGGTTTGAACCCGGGAAGGGTCTGGGAAAGAACTTGCAGGGCATCACCGAGCCAATTCCCATTCTCTAAGATAATTTTAATTTCGGACTAAGGTATGTCCCAGCTGAAGATAAGGTATCTACCAAGAAGAGACAAGAGGTTGCGGATCTTTGCAAGCCCATTCCAAACCTGTACCAGTCATTTTCCCATCGAATGCCTATGCCTGGGGATGCTGACATTGAAGAAGGGATAGGAATGTTGTTCCAAGAAGAAGATTGCTCCGTGATTTTGGAAGAATGTGCTGAAGCGCCCACCATCAGAGAGGCAGAACCAGGCGAGCAACTGTCCAACTGGACCTCTACCCCGCTACTGGCTGTCTGGCTCTTTGGTACAGAAAGATGAATTTATTTTAAAAATAAGGAGAATCGGTCGAGGCCCGATTTCTCACCCTTTTATCACTTACGTACCTCGTAATGTTTTCAAAAAAAGGAAATGGCTTGATGTAAATCCAAGCCAGGACCACAGTTTGTACTTTTGATTACTTTAAATTAATAAAAGCCTCGGTTTATCAAAACTATTTTTATTTACTTATTTTTTCATGCATATTTTATACTAACATATTTTGCGTTGAATTTTCAGTAATAAAAATAATAAAGCAACCTTAAATGTCATGACATGTTGCGAAACGAACGAGTCGGGCAGCATAGAGGAAGAAAAGTACGAGGAATACGATGAAACCACAATGCTACCCGAGGGCCTCGCCGAAGAAGTATAACAATTAGAGAATGAGCAGAAACCAAATATGGACAAAACAGAATCCATAAATCTAGGTGATGAAGAGAATGTCAAAGAAACCAGGATAAGTGCACACCTAGAGACACCTTTAAAAGAAGAATTGATAAGTTTACTGAGGGAGTACATGGATATCTTAGCATGGTCATACGCCGACATGTTAGGACTAAGTACCAGCGTAGTATACCACAGGTTACCCATCAATGCGGGTTTTGCTCCAGTAAAACAAAAAACCTGACAATTCAAACCAGACCTCAGCATCCGCATCGAGGATGAGGTGGAAAAACAAATTAAATCACGAGTGGTGGAAGTGACTTCATACCCCACATGGCTATTCAACATAGTTCCGGTACCTAAAAAGGACGGCAAGATAAGAATTTGCGTGGATTACCGAAATCTTAACAAAGCCATCCCAAAGGATAATTTTCCACTCTCGAACATCCATATACTCATAGATAATTATGCCAAACATGAGCTACAATCATTTATGGATTGTTTTGCCGGCTACCACCAGATCTTAATGGACAGAGAGGATGCCGAGAAAACAACCTTCATCACCCTATGGGGAGTGTACCATTACAGGGTAATGCCTTTCGGCCTCAAGAATGTCGACGCGACATACATGAGGGCAATGACTACCATTTTCCACGACATGATCCATAGAGAAATTGAAGTCTACGTGGATGATGTCATTATCAAGTCGATGGAAAGTTTGGAGCATACTACACATTTGAGGAAATTCTTCGATAGGCTCCGAAAGTTCAACTTGAAATTGAACCCGGCTAAATATGCGTTCCGAGTACTGGCTGAAAAATTACTGGGGTTCATAGTCAGCTGAAAGGGCATGGAGCTAGACCCAACAAATATTAAAGCAATCCAAGAATTACCTCCTCCCAAAACTAAGAAAGAAGACATGAGTTTCCTGGGAAGGTTGAATTACATTGGACGCTTCATAGCTCAATCCACCATCATTGTGGAGCCCATCCTCAAGCTCTTGAAGAAAGATGCTTCTACAAAATGGACAGAGGAGTGCCAAGAGGCATTTGACACTATCAAGAGATACCTGTCCAATCCGCCAGTCTTGGTACCACTAAGGCCCGGGAGCACACTGTTGCTATATCTATCGGTCCCTGAAAATGCCTTCAGTTGTGTGTTAGGACAACACGGTGAAGAAGGGAAAAAAGAACGTGCCATTTACTATCTGAGTAAAAAATTCACTGCCTGTGAAGCAAGATACACGCTGGTGGAGAAAACCTGTTGTGCTCTAACTTGGGTGGCTCAGAAATTGAGACACTATTTGTCTTCATACACCACTTACCTTATATCCAAGATGACTCCGTTGAGGTACATATTTCGCCAGCCCATGCCCATCGGGAAGTTGGCCAAATGGCAAATGCTGTTAAGCGAATTCGACATCGTGTACATAGCTCAGAAGGTCGTTAAAGGACAGGCTTTGGCTGACTTATTAGCTGCAAGCTCGGTAGACGAAGAGCTTAAACCACTTCACACCCATTTCCCAGACGAAGGGGTGTTGGCCATAGAAGAAGGAGCAACAGAATCTTACACTGGCTGGAGACTGTTATTAGACGGAGCGGTGAATTACAAAGGTTTTGGAATAGGAGCGGTTCTGATATCAGAAAATGGGCAACACTACCCCATGGCCAGAAAGCGCAAATTCCATTGTACCAACAATATGGCTGAATACGAGGCCTGCATTATAGGTCTCCGAATGGTACTGGATATGAACATCGATGAATTACTGGTTATTGGAGATTCCGACCTGCTGATTCATTAAGTACAAGGCGAATAGGCCACCAAGAATGAAAAGATCTTGCCATATGTGAACTCGACACAAAGATTCTGCAAGAAATTCAGAAAGATCAAATTTCAACATATGCCAAGGGCTCAGAATGAATTTGCCGATGCGTTGGCCACAATAGCATCAATGGTCCAACATCCCGAAAGCAGTAACATCGACCCGCTAAGGATAAGCTTGAAATAAGAGCATGCCACTGTTGCCACATGGAAGCTGAGCCAAATGCCAAGCCATGGTATAATGACATCAAAATGTATTTATAAAACCAGGAATATCCCGAAAGCATTACAAGTGGACAAAAGAAGACCATCAGAAGAATGGCAAACGGTTTTTTCCTAAACAAAGAAGTGCTGTAGAAACGGATGCCGAATTTGGGTCTACTTCGATGTGTGGATACCGGCGAAGCCACCAAACTTCTAGAAAAAATACATGCTGGGACATGTGGACCCCACATGAATGGATTTGTATTAGCAAAAAAGATTCTATGAGCTGGATACTATTGGATAACCATGGAAAGTGATTGCTACAAATATGTGCAAAGGGTGCCATCAATGCCAAATCCACGGTGATCAATCAAGGTTCTGCGAGTGAGCTTAATGCTATGAGCTCACCGTGGCCTTTCGTTGCTTGGGGCATGGATGTTATTGGACCCATTGAACCAGCGGCTTCAAATGGCCACCGATTCATCTTAGTCGCTATTGATTACTTCACCAAATGGGTGGAAGCAACGTCTCACAAGTCGGTGACAAAGAAAGTGGTAGCTGACTTCGTGCGAAACAACATCATATGCCGATTTAGTATACCTGAGTCCATCATAACTGACAATGGAGCAAATGCAATAGCCATCTGATGAAGGATATTTGTGAGCAATTCAAGATCACTCACCGAAACTCAACGGCCTACCGGCCACAAATGAATGGAGCCGTAGAAGCAGCCAATAAGAATATTGAGGAAAATGGATGATAATTACAAAGGTTGGCATGAGCAGTTACCTTATGCTTTACTGGGATACCGTACTACGGCTAGAACTTCAACAGGTGCGACTCCATATTTGTTAGTCTATGGTACTGAAGCAGTCATACCTGCCGAAGTTGAGATACCTTCTTTGAGAATCGTTGAAGAAGCTGAGCTGGATAATGTTGAATGGGTCCGAGCTCGATACGAGCAGTTGGCTTTAATCGACAAGAAAAGAATGGTCGCCAAATGCTATGGTCAACTATACCGCCAAAGGATGACAAGAGCCTTCAACAAACGAGTCAAGGCTCGACTCTTTCAAATCGGGCAACTGGTGCTCAAAAGAATTTTCCCACATCAAGATGAATACAAAGAAAAATTCGCTCCCAACTGTTAAGGTCCCTATGTGGTCCGCAAAGTACTCTCCGGAGGAGCAGTAGTGCTGGCGGAAATGGATGGACAAGAGTGGCCGAAGCTGATCAACTTAGATGTAATCAAGAGCTACTACGCATGAAGACGATGTTTCTCAATTTGTAATAGTGCCCTTTGCTTGTAATCATTATTCTTCTTTGCTTGTATTAACTATTTCCTTTTGCTTGTAATTGTCTTGTAATAGACTGGAAAAACAAAACAACTTTTGTAATATGAACTACGCAATGACCTGACTTTCCCACAGGGGGATTCGTAGGCAGTCCATCTGGGACCTGGTTGCTTTATTAGTAAAAACCAAAAACTCATTTACTTTTATTTTGAACTACGTACGACCTGAATTACTGCTGCGACAGGATACGTAGGCGCTTTTTAAGCTCGATCGCACCAAAAGAAAAACTCAAGAAACCCCTAGGAAGCCTCAGAGATAGGACTTCACGAGAGACGCTAGGGTCGCCACACTCCCAACTGAGGTGGAACTTCTGAGAAGATATCAAAATTTGTGCCATCAATTCGCTACAAAGAGTCAGCCAACCCAGAGTTTTAAACTGGGGCAGAAATTTTGAGAAGATCTCAAAATTTCTCATTTATTCAATACTGTAAACTGGGCAGAAATTTTGAGAGGAGCTCAAAATTTGCCGCGGCTCGAAAGATTCGGCACGAGAGTTCGTCATCAAGATTCAAAGGCGAATTTTTGAGAAAAGGTCTCAAAAATTCCGCGCAAAGAAGCAAAGAACCCTAGTCACGAAAGAAGGGATATCCCTCATTCAAGGCACATATCATGACAATTAACCTTACCGCTGTCACGACCCAACCTAGGGCCACGATAAGTGATGACAGCTTTACCCCGCTCGAGAACTCAACCTTTGCCACTTACACTCGAATGTGGCGATCAATAGATTTTTTTTTGAAGTTCTAGATAAAATACTAAAGTCGATATATAACTCAAAACGTCTTAAAACGTATTTACATATATACACATACATAAACATATACATGACGTAGGACAAGGCGGGCCGAAGAGGCTACCGCTACCTCTGTACAACAATATAGTGACGGGCAAAACCAAACAAAGGCTGCCATAACACCTACGCTGTTCGCACGTCTAAAAGTACAACTTGCGAATATATATACACAAAATTATAAAATAGGAACACCCTCCG
>NC_081345.1:11276126-11342105 GCF_029784015.1 Lycium ferocissimum | reverse complement strand
CCTTTTCATTTCATTTTTTTTTTCTATGGCCGGCCACCTTCCATAATTGGGCCTTAATTCTCTTATTTTTTTTCTAGCCCAATTCATCATGGATCCTATTTTAAAATTCCCGGGACTAATTTCCAAAATTCCAAACTTGCCCTTAGGCCTTGTCCAATGTTCTCGTGTCAATATTTTCCATAAGTAACAACATACACACCACATAAAATCAAAGCATGGCCTTATTCTTACAAATCACAATTATGTCCAAATTTCCCGAATGTGCAAAAACACGGGATATAACAACCGCTTTAAAAATAATGCATTTATTTTTCTACAAATTAGATACCTTTATAGTAACTTTACAAAAACATTTTTCTGTATGATGACAATAAATTTATCTTTCGAATACCAGAGCTGAAGGGGTTTCGAGTCCAGAAAGATGAAGATGCGACAGCGCCGGCAACACGAATCAATTTTAGATAGGAAAAAACTAATCCATTTCTAATGCAAGTCCCAGGACGTCGGAAGATGATCCTTTTTCTAACTTTGCTTCATGTGCAGGAAACGGTTGGCTAAAAGAAGATCAAGACCACTGCTGAGATCAGGCTTTCAGAAAATATCCAGCCACGAGGGCTATAAGTTTTTGAATGCCACCAAGGGCTATAAAAGATCTGAATGCCATAAGGGCAAAATATCTAGCAACGAGGGCTCTAAGGATTTGAACGCCACAAGGGAAAACATCTGGCCATGAGGGCCCACAAAAAATAAAAGACCATATGGGGTCGTAGTAAAATAACACGGCATACCTAACCAAGAGGGTCATAGCCGGCATAAAGGACGAAAGAAAGACGATTCAGCCGAAGGGGCCATATCTGTCATTTGCATCACTTCTTCTTATTTGCCATGAGGGCCATTGCATATCTATTTTCCCTGTTGCTGAGAGGGCCATCACTTCTTCTTATTTGCCATAACAGCCATTGCATAACTATTTTTCCTGTTGCCGAGAGGGCCATCACTTCTTTTTATTTGCCAAAAGGGACATTCATACAAACATGCCAAGAGGGTCATTCATACAAACATGCCAAGAGGGCATTCATACAAGCATGCCAAGAGGGCCATTCATATAAGCATGCCAAGAGGACCACTCATACAAGTATGCCAAGAGCGCCATTCATTCAAATTGCCAAAAAGGGCCATGCATATGAGCTACTGGATATAATCAACACGACAAAGTAATGAAAAACTGATCATGAGACCTCAGTATTCACTCAAAAAGGACAACGCTATGTAAAACCGGTCATGAAACCACAGTATTCGCTCAAAAAGAGTAAACGATGTAAAATCGGTCAAGAGATCGCGGTATTCGCTCAAAAAGACAAGACGATGTAAATCCGGCCGAATGACCGCAATATTCGTCACCAAAAATCAATGTTACTCAGCAGATGGAAGTAGATTTGTAGCTGCCAAACAGAGCAGGTTGATCAAATCAAATCAAGACAGATTGCGGAGCAAACGTGAAACTTTTTCTTACGCAGCCGGTCGAGATAGGATGCCCATGAGAGTCAAGCTCTCCAGCCAGGACTTGGAAGACCGCTCCCGCTACTCATCCACACAAGAAAAATTATTTGCTTATGTGTGTGTTTGTTTGCTTTTATTCCTCTACCGATCAGACACACACCGGCACACACAAAGGCACTCCTGCATAAGGGATAACCTTTTCTTCTGATCGAGTCCAACTACAAGTGACTTGATTCCTAAAGACAGGGATATGTAGGTAGACTCAATGCCAGAGAATCAGTCACACTCCAACCAATCACTCCGGACTTCCTATTTTGACAACCGAGAAATCTGAGATCTTCTTAAATTTGCATTCAGAAGTCATAATCGAGTTGACCTACAAATGGCCTGAATTCTCATGAAACCAAAGATATGTAAGAAACCCAGAAACCAGGGTCCGGCCATATATTTTGAAAATTGCAGGTAATATGAGTTAGGTTAGTCAAATATCAGGATTAGTCAAATTTCGTTGCTCAGGGATGGTCCCGCCATCCCCGAACACGGAAAGGGCAGTTGTTGACACCTAATTTTTGACGTCCCATAATTTATTTAATTACCCAAAGTCCTTGAGTAGTAAACAGAGTGAAATATGTATTTTTCAGAAATCAAAATGATTTATAAATTATTTAGATAATATTTTATCATTTTTTTTATTTGGGTAAAACAATTTCCATAATGTTAATGTGGAAATTGATTCACCTGTTATGATACTTTTGTAAAAATTAATCAAGAAAGGAAATAATTTACAAATAATTATTTATTTAATTGTTTAAGTTGTTAAATTGTCAATTAGTAAGTATTTCACTCTGTTTAAATTCAAGAAGTCTGATTAATTAGGTGAATTAATCCTTTTGCCCCTCAAGTCTTAATTTTTGCATGCCCAATGGTCATTTGTGTAATTTGTTAGAATTAATCATAATTAGTTATAATTAGTTAAAGCATTTAATTGTGGTTAATTCCACAAATTATTCAAATATTGGCTAATTGTGGATTTTAATTGAAACGGCTAATTTGCATGGCCTAAAGTTGATTAAGGTCACTATTGCAATACTAGCCTTCAACGGTTTGGTTGAGTTTAAATATGGCCTTAATTAAAATGACCAATTTCATGGTTTAAAGTCGATTAAGGTTGTATTTGCAACCTAAATCCATTAGCATATTAATCATGTGCATAAGTTTGATTAATTGGTTAATTAAGTTCATATTTGGCCATTAAATTAAAGAATTTTTATTTTTTTTTAATTTTGGCCATTTAAACTTTGTCGTATACACACACATATACATGGATATACACGCCCATATATGTATACCATGTATACACGTGTGTGTGTATATATATATAAGTAGGCAAGCTTTTTTTTATTTCCCTTTTAAATTGGCCAAGCCCAGCCCAAAATAGGGCTAGACCCGGCCCAAGCGACAATACATATATATCCTCTCTTCTTAGCCAAACGAACCCCTAAGGGGTCATTTGCTTTTTTTGCTAAGGTTTCCTTGTGAAACCCTAGCCGCCATGGGGTGATGCCCCTTCTCTCCTATGCCATCATTGCCATTTATGGCAAGTTTTCAGGCGAGCTATGTTTTTCCAGGCTTGGTGTAGCTAGAACGAGTAAAGCATTAATTGCTTCAACTCGATTTCACCTAACACCGCCCAAACACGGTATTACCTCTCCATTTCCTTCACTTTTTACATTTTCAACGGTAGCATATCTGCAAATCCTTAATTGTTTTTGATTGTTTGTGGATTTGAATCCATGAATCTCATTGGTTCATGAATAACCAAATGGATCGACCACTTGGGGGTGAAATCTGACCCTTCGTTTGTTTCTTACACTTAATCCTAGCCCTACAATGCTATGATGTGAGGAGGAAATCCATAAATTAGGAGTTATCCCACATCGGCTGAACCTAGGGTCTGGGGTTTTGGGGATTCCTATTTAAAGGACCCTATTCTCTGTTATTTGGATAAGTTTGAGCATATTGGAATCCCATATAATCATAAAACTCGAAAATACCTAAGATTCCAAAATATTGGAGATCGTTAACTTTTTCTGAGTTGAAGTAAAATTTTAAAGAGCTTATTTCTCTTGTTTTCTGGGTTTGTGTGTGGCTGAGTACGATTGAGGGACGAAGGAATCATCCAAGTTCATTCTCGATCAAGGCTGTGCCCAGAAAAGGTAATTTTCCATCTTTTTAGCTTTTGTTTTTGTTAATCATGTGTTAGTCATTATATGCTTAGTTATTAGCTTGTTTTTCCTTAGTTTGAAATGGTAGTTAGTTAATATAAGGTTGTTAGATGTTCATTACTTTGATAGGTTAGTTTGATTAGACTGTTTTGTTTGGTTTAATGGTTAGTTAGTATGAAATTACGTGTTAGGTTAGATAATAGATGCTAAAATATCATTGTTAATAGTATAGATTGATATGGCCTCTATATGATAGAAAAATGATTTTTGTTGGGATTTGTTATTTTGCTTTGATTAATTTAAAAGACTGTCCTTACCTATATTTTGCTTTGAACCATGATTAAGTTGTCTAAATCTTTCTTTATTTTCTAAGTCATAACAGCTTGAACGAGTAATACAATTTTAAGACCTAAAATTGTTATGTTCTATATGTCCTTTTGTTGATTGATCAAAGAACATAGGAATTTGTCTAGCCTCTGTCTAGTTTTGGCTTAGTCTAGCTTATCTGTCCCTAACTACTTGTCTAAAGATACAATAGAAATGGTTCCAAAACTATTTGATCTGTGTTTTATTGAAACTTCCTGAAACTGTGATGAGTTCTTAATGTTCTAAAGTTGCTATAATATGGTGGGGTGTCCAAACTGTTGAGAGTACACATTTTAAACCAACCTTAGAAGTTAATGATCAAGCATAGTTTTCATTGTGCATTAAGAGTTGTTTCTTTTGTATAATAATTGGAACTTTGCTGTTTGAAAAGATTTTTAACTAAACAGGGAATTGGACTTTAAATCCATGACCTACTCTATTGCTCACCCTTTGTTTGAACATTGTTGGATTGAGTGCACTATTTACCCAGACCAGTTTGTTCCCCTGTTTGACCATACATTTGTGTCCATTCAAAAAGGAGAGAAAGCCTAAGTTCTTAATCTCACCTGGGAGGTTTTTTTTTTTTTGTGAACTATCTGCACACTTATGTTGTTGGTCCTGTGTCTTGTGATCTTAAGTCTTGTTTGGCACTTGTTTTTAGTCAACTGGCTTACTATTGAAACTATCATGGTAATCATAGTCTTGCATTTGATAACATGAGAGCTTGGGTAGTCAACTAATCATGGGTTGAACTTTAAAGGGATCAAATTCAGCACACTATTCTGCATTTTTTAATAGCTTCCCATTTATATAGTCTGTTGTTATATGTCAAGTAATGTGTGGGTGAATGGATACCTCTTTGCTTAAACTTTATCCTAGATAGCTAACTTAGCATTAGTATATAACTGTATTATAAGAAATAGGCCACCTAGCATACACAGTCATTCTATCAGGACTAAAGTCCTAGCTGATATGTATGACTTTAATTGAGTAGGTAGCGGCATTCTCTCTTCTCAGTAAAATCCTTGGTTTACCTTTACTTGGGAATCTGTATAAAATGGTACACTGAGTAAAATGATAACCTGTTTTACCCCTTTTAAAATACTGGTGCTGAAGACTTTTGTCTGCCCTCATTTTGTGATCTGTTTAAACAGTCTGTGCTCCTCACACTTAAAGTTTTGAGTCTTGCTTTGAAAACTTGTTGTTGAAATGAATTACACCTAGTTTATGCATATTTCACACCTGAGTAAAACAAAGAAGGATGTAAAGTCCAAGAGGTGTCACTTATCGGCATGTTTGACACATAGGTGTGACTTACCTAGGTCTTCAGAAAGAGTGGACTATGCTTTGAGTTTCTTGTCAAATTCAGCCTAGTCATCCTTTTCTCAATATGTTGGGGTTCCCCTATGCTAGAATATACCTTATGGGACCCTATCAGGTGATAAAATCTGTAGAACCTTTGAGGGAATTATTATGAGCTGTGTTGAAAGTTCTAAAAAATGGTAAGGTGTTTGCTCTTCTTTTTTCTTTTTCCTAAAGGACTCTTTGCTGTGTAAAATAGTTGGTTTAATCTAAATTATTCTAGTTACATAAAGCTTGGCCTAACTTGAGTTTGTTGAACTATGCATCATTTAGACTTCATTCTTATTAACTCTACTTTGGTCTGGTTTAAAGAGAAGCAGAAAGTACACTGTCTAACTGGTATAGGCAAAAACCTATTTAGCCAAGTTATTTTGTAATTTGATCTTATTTTACATTGTGAATCTATATGGTTTTGCTATTTATTTCTGTTAAGTCTAATTAAGTTATGTTTAGCTCATTTTTGCCATCTTTGGAATCTGGTTTACAAGTCTATGGCTGGTTTGTTTATGTAATTAGATAAATTGTTGAGTCCTAATGGCCTAATATACAATACTTAATCTGAATATATGTCACTATCTAAACCATCTTAACCTGTTTTTACTGGGAAGACTTCATTTATGCCTTCCTCTATATTGTGATTGATGCCATGCTAAGTGTATGCAGAGTATACATGACTTGTATACACCCCGGTGTATACAAGGAAGTATACCTTGTATACTCTTTGAATAAAAAAACTAAGAGATTGAGTATTCATGATTTGGGCCAAATTTGTCCTTTTCTTTGAAATTTTTTTCATGGGCCATCTTGATGATCAACTCTTTTGGGCCTTTACTTGTTTTTTTACTTCTAGACTGTCTCTGTTCGATATTGGGCCTTTTGTTTACTCTGTCTGTGTCTATAACTCGTTGGGCTTATTTGATTTGTTTTTTTTTTTTTATATATTTTGGGCTAGCCTCAGTGTTGTATTGACTTACATGGTTAATATCATATGACTATTAATATAAATATGATCAATTTTTTCTTTTACCTTAGTTAAATATGCAAATCTCGAGTATTTCCTAATCCTTCTTTCTTTTCTTATGTTTTATGTGACTGCCCACCGGCCACTTGGGCCATTCTTCTGCGTTGAAACATGTTGGGCCTAAGGCCCAACATCATTATTCTTGATCGATTCCACATGACGAAGAAAGGGAAGTGAATATGATGAAGGCCCATCCATGGGTGAAAATGGAGGCTGGTGGGTTTGGTAGGCCCATCAGCTTAATTTTCCTTCTTTTCAAATTCAGTTTATATTATATATGTATGTATTGTATATGTACTGAATGTGAATAATGAAACCCTTATGCATATTGGAACTTAGGAAAAACACATAGTATTTTAGGAAGAGGTCAAACTATTTTCAAAATTCGGATAATGATCAACCTTTTTTTGTGAAAATCAAAAACTTGGTCTGAATTGTAGTCTAAAAGTGATTTAATGATGAGACTAAGTATATGAGAAAAAATGGAGTTCTTGGTTAGATCTAAAACTGGATCGATGCAAAAGGACTTTCAAATGTTGAGTAAATGACAGAGATGTTTGGCGGGAGATGAAGCTAAAAAATAAGTTTGACTTCAAAAAGTTGGCATTTTCATATACCAATGGAACTATTTTCTGGGCTTGAAATACTTTGTAGATGGAAGACTTGGGAAAATTTTGTGAGATGGAAAATAAATTTTGGACTTGGATGGTTTCTGGAAAGTTGGACTGATGACTTCTTTGGTCCTGGAAGCCCACATTGAATTTGGACTGAAATAAAAATCATTTTGGACAGCAATTGGACCAAATATTATTTGAATTGGGTGATGACAGTGACATGAACTTGAATCTGAAAATATCATTGACTTATGGTCTTCAAGCCTTCAACAATTAAAATGGACCTAATTTTATGAACTTGTAATGTTTATATATATATATATATATATATATATATATACACTCCATATTTTTATATATATATACGTATAATAAAACCCGTAGCTACTAAACCCATTTTGTTAGAACTAGAATAGTAGCGACCCTACTCGGGAGAAATCCCGAGTGTGTCCTAGTCCGGCAACAAAATGAATTGAACACTTATGCGGATTTTCTAAACCAAAACCCCTTTTTATAAGGGGACTTTTTGCCGATTTTTTTTGAAATTATGAAATGAATGAAAAAATGACTTTTTTGCGGAAAACTAAACACTTTTAAGCAAATAAATACAGTTAATCACACATTGAAGCTCGTAGGACAATACTGATCTTTAATGCTAGGGTGCATAAAACCTTCCCTAGGGGATCACCAGAACCCTTACCTCGAACTTTGGTCCGAAAGATTTTTTTTCCCTCATTTGAAAAAATCTTTAAACGCGGTTTTTCTAGCTTTCCATAAATAAATTAGGTGGCGACTCTATAAAATACTAAAAATCCAATTAGAGCACTAACAACCTCGTAGTAACTTTTACGCCTTAACCCTCGTAAAAGCGAACCGTAACACCTGGCTAGTGAGTTAAAGAGAAGATTGTACCCTCGCACACTCATATTCCCCTGGCGTAAATTCAGAAATCTATCAACTCGAGCCCGTCGGGCCTCCGCTGGCAAATAGTGTTGAAGGAAGGCCTCAGTGAACTCCTGCCACATTGCTGGGGGGTGCATTAGCCCCTTGAGAAAACTCCCAAGTCTCATACCACTGGATAGCAACATCTCGCAAACAGTAAGAAGCCAACTCTACGGACTCAGTGTCAGAAGCATGCATTACCCTCAATGTCCTCAGCATCCGATCTATAAAATTATGCGAGTCCTCATCTAGTTTTGATACAAAAAATACTGGAGGGTCCAAATTAATGAAGTCTCGAACCCTGGCACTAACAATCCTGTCAACATAACCGTTACTCGTACCCTGACGCTGGGCCTGAGCGGCTACTAACTGAGTCAATAACCGAATAGCATCTCGTATCTCCTGGCCTGATGCATCATGTGGAGGAACTGGGGGTACTGTAGTTGTAGCCTCTCTGGGATCCGCTGGGACGGAAGGGTTGTGAGTGGACTGAGATGGGGCCTCCCTCTGGCTCGCATCTACTGGTGGCACCCGACTGGTACCCTCATTCGTCGCAGCTATGCCTCTCTGGCCAGCTGAAGCTCTCCTCGTCACAGGCATCGCTGAAATCACAATACGTTATTAGAAAAGAAATCCTGTTGGTACGGCTCTAATGCACGATCTAAGATAAGAAAAAAGGACAGGCTTCCTACAGTCTTCCTAAATGCCCTGCAGCCTCCTGTTTATAAGTATGGTGCATAACACACCATAAACTAGACTCTGCTAGACACAACTTGTAGACAACCCTAGGACGTAACTGCTCTGATATCAAGTTTGTCACGACCCAACCGGAGGGCCATGACGAGCACCCGGCCCTACCTGCCGAGCACCCGGCCCTACCTGCCGAGCACCGCTAATCATGCTTTCATATCATAATCATAAATAAGAGTGGACCACGAGGATCATCGAATGGGAATCTGCTAGATCATATGAGAAATATTCTAAAACGGGAGTGAGCCCGAAAAGACATACTATATGACGATCTTTGGACAAAACTGTGCAAGCTGACAAGGCCATCATGGAATACTATACAGCAAAAATATAGGTTGAGGGGGCCATACAACGTCTAACTAACCCATGACTGTCTACAAGCCTCTACAGGAGTATATGACATAATAAGGTCGGGACAGGACCTGCCACCCGTATGCATTTAAAAGTATAACGTACCAAAAACACAATAGCAACTCCGAAACAAGAAGAGTGCTCTAATATCAACTGAACAACAACCTACAGGGGCGGATCGTCAACCTGTCTACCTAAACCTGCAGGCATGAAACGCAGTGCCCCCAGAAAAAGGACGTCAGTATGGACAAAGTACTGAGTATGTAAGGCATAAAAGTACATAGGATGAAATGAATGCAACCTGTATGTCTGAACTGCCTCTTAGGGCCAAAGATATGCATAAATACTGTATATAATGCTGGGTTATAACGCCTGTCAAGCCTCTGTAGGCATCCCATCATATCATATCGGCCTCTGTTGGCATCATCATCCTCATGTGACCAGCTGATCAGGTGGTAGTGCGTATATAACGCCGTCACATTCCCCATACCCCATATAGATAATACATAATATACGCTAAATATACAACGCAATGCATGAATATGATAAAAGTACATCCTGAATCTGTCGGAGTGACGTAAGGTCATTACACCTCCGAACATCGTTATGAAATAACATTTTCATCAACAAGTAACTCTATGAATCATGCTGAATCTGAAAAAGGACTTACTGAAAACAACATTCTAGAACATGAATCAACATGGAACATCCCTAGCTGCTAAGAATAGAATCATTATGGAGTAGCGTTACGTTTACGTTTCGTTCATAAGGATCATGCCAAAATAAGGAAAGTTAGCCTTAACATACCTCAAGTCGTCAACAAAGATCCCACAATGAAACTGTCGGCTAGTATTCCAATCTCCTTAGTCACTACAGTACACCTAGCAGCCAACAACACAACAACAACCTCATATAAGTCTGTTTAATTCTACATCACTACTCACCACAAGATTTACATCAAAACAGCCCAGTATACGCTTTGTATACAACACTTATACACTTTCTTCTTGCAATTATACCAAGTATGACATCCTCAATACAGTCTCAAAACCAACTACTATCCTCATAACAAGGTTTTAGCTTAAAAACAGATTTACAACATGATTCAAGTTAGATTACATCTCAACATAATCTCAAATTCATATTTGAACCTTCCCTCCAACTCTTTTCCCTCAAAACCTAGCATAATCATCATATAAACTCATAAACATGAAATTAAGATAAAATATTACCTCAAAATTCAAGAACACATCAATTCCAAGAGTGCTTCACCTTGAAGTATCCTCCAAAACCACTATGAATAGGAGAAACAAGCTTCCATGATCACTTTAGAACATTTAAACACTTGATCTTCTCTTTTGATCCTTTATTTTTCTTTGGGGTTTGATAGATATGTTGGAGATCAAGGGAAGTGGAGAAAATAAAATAAAATGAGGGATACACGAATTATATATAAAAAAACATAGCTGAGCCGACTTAAAAATACGGCCACAAGTACGGACCGTATTTTTAAATATGGTTTGTATCTTGGACCGTAATTCCCATCAAAATATTTTGCCTCTCTGCCAAGAGAATTACGGATCGTATTTCCAAATACGGTCCGTATTTCTCACATACGATTTGTATATTGCACTGTCCAAAGTCAATTCCGACGAAACGTATTTTCTTCGATTCGTTCATCCTCTAATCCTTCCAACACTTGCTAGCCATGAACTTAAACCTTCGTATACTTAAGATGAACACGTCTAATCTCACATATCCTCGAAAATAATTCCACTTTCCGAATCTATAGCAACCAACTCATGAAGACACTTAACGTACGAAAGTACAGGGTGTAACATTTTTAATGATCAAGACAACCCGAATGACATTGATAGCCGGCGAAGAATACGAATATATGTGTGGGTGGTACAAATAAACTCAAGGGAATAATAAAAGCAAATGCCAAGGCATGATGTGGATTAGAGATATAACTTTGAAGGTTATGGGATCAACATGAATTCTTCATAAAGTCAAATCGAAATAGAATGACAAAGTTAAGCTTGTTTAAGTGATGTGAGTCTCATGTTGATATTAATGAGCCAGCAGAAAGTAAAGAATTTCAAGTAAATCTCTAAATCATTTGAAGTGTGAAAAATTGAGTAGTTAAAATTCGGATGAACTACGCCTAAGCAAGATGTAGAACTAGGTTAATGCTTCTAGCGAGCTAAAAATTTGCAGGATTGTCCTTCGCTAGGGTGGTCTTTAATTTTTACCCCTCAAATCAGTGGTCTTTAATATTTGGCCTTCGCTAAAAGCCTCTTGGTTCAGGTTTCGAATTCCTGCGATCAAAAATTTAATAAAATTTCACAAGGCATAAGTTGGGATTCGCAGGGCATAAGTTGGGGAGTTTCAAACTCTGCCTTAAGGCAAAAAATTAATGAATTATTTTGCTGGAATTTTGCAAACCTCTACCTTAAGGCCTAACGTTAGGCAAAAGTTAGGCCTTAAGGCAGAGACTTGCCTTAAGACCTAATAGTGGGTAAAAGTTTGCCTTAAGGCATAAATTGGGGAAAACTTTTGCCTTAAGGCATAAGTTGGGGTTCAATTTATGCCTTGCGAATCCCAACTTCTGCCCTGCGAATCCCAACTTATGCCTTGCGATTTTTTTTTTTTCCTACTGAGCCTGGGTTTGAACTCGGGACCTCTGGGTGTTAAGCGAAGGGCAAATACTAATTTGAGGGACAAAAATTAAAGACCACCCCAAAAGAAGGACAATCCGTGCAAAAAAATGAAAATTATGTACACGTTTTAAATAGTGGCGTGCTTTGAGGCCGTTGTTTAGGGTAATTGGACATTTTTTTGCGCGGATTGCCCTTCTTTTGGGGTGGTCTTTAAATTTTGCCCCTCATATTTGTGGTCTTTAAATTTTAGAGTAAATGGTCAAAAATACACCTAAACTATCACATTTTTTTGTGTTTCATACCTGAACTATCCGAAGTGAGCAAAACAAACCTAAACTATCACTATACAGTTAGCAAAACACACCTGGACGCTGACTAGACTAAATGTTTGACCTCACTCACCTCAAAGCGCGTGAAGCAAAATTTTATCAAATTTTTTTTGTCCATTTGGCATAGATAACGGCTATATTATGCTGACTCATTATTATTTTTATTTTTTAAAATTTTCCAACTAATTCTTTAAAATCTAAGCTCTCCCCTTTCTTCTTCATCATTTCTCAACCATTTTTCTTCATTTCTTCTTCTCCTATGCAGATTTTTTTCATTTATTTCTTCTTCATTATCAACCCTGTTCTTCATTTTCTTCTCCCATTTAAAGTTACATTGTTTCAAATTATAGTAAGACGACATTCTTTTTCGGACAGACTAAAAAAGAAAGGGTACCGCATAAATAAGGACAGAGGGAGTATTTCGAATCCCATACTTCATCTAATTGAACAAATTGTAGCAAAAACTTGAACTTTCACGGCAAAAATTTCAATCTTTATGCCATAAAGTTTTCTTCTGAGTAACACAGAACTTACATTTCGAATGGCATTTAGTTTCGAAAATCATTGCACATGTAAAACTCTATTATTTAGAATTCGGTGTTTCATCTAATTCAAAAAACTGTAGCAAAAACTAACTTTCAAGCCAAAGATATATGCAAAGTTTAATAAGCCAACTATCATAAAAACTGTATCAAAATTCTTATAAAGCCCTGATTTTTTAACATAAATGACAAAAAAAAAAAAAAATAGGAGAAAGTTAGTTCTCAAGTACAAGTCAGATTCAGCCCTAATTTAAAAATAAAGAAATTCGTGGGTGAAGAAAGAATACATGTGTGTGGTCTATTTCTGCTCCTTTCAACTCTTTTCTGGCAAGACGAAACACAAAACCCTAAATTTTTATACAAAATCCCCAATATTTTGTGACATGAAGAACCCTAACTTTTTTTTCCAGAAAATCAGCAACTAATATGGAATCCACGATGAAATTGAAGATTAATGGGGGAAAGCAAGACACCATCCACCGCAGAGATGAGACAATGTCGGAGAAGAAGAGAATATCGGTGTGAATTTTACAAATATTTTATTATGACCGGTGATTTCTAATTTTACCCAAACATATTACCCCTTTAACTTTTAACCTTTTATTTATCCAAGTGGAATTAACTTATGCCACAGTGGAAATATTTATCCACGCGGAGTGCCACGTGGCACTATTTTTAAACAAAAAAGAGAGTGCAGTACACGCACCATAGTATATAAGTCCAGGTGTGTTTTGCTAACTGTATAGTGATAGTTTAGGTGTGTTTTGCTCACTTCGGATAGTTCAGATATGAAACACAAAAAAACGTGATAGTTTAGGTACGTTTTTGACCCTTTACTCTAAATTTTATCCCTCATATTTGTGGTCTTTAAGTTTTGCCCTTCGGCAAAGGTGGGAGAATACCTGAGGTTCTGGGTTAGAACTCCCGCTCAGGCATAAAATAAAAAAATAATTTCGCAAGGTAAGGCTATGGGTCGTGTATGCCGGATCCGGCATACAATCCTTAAGGAAAAATTAAAGTTATGCCGGATCCGGCATAACTAAAAATCCGCCCTATAAGTAACTTTTCCTTAAGGCATAGTTTAGTTATGCCTTATGGGGGGCAGACTTTTATCTAAGGCATAACCAAAAGTATGCCTATAAGGCAGAACTTTTCCTTAAGGCATAGACTTTACCTTACCTTAAGGAAAAGTTCCGCCTTATGGTACTTTTAGTTATGCCTTTAACTAAAAGTGTGTCCCATAAGACATAACTAAAAGTATGCCCCATAAGGCGGAACTTTTCCTTAAGGCATAATTAAAAGTTTGCCTTGAAAAGTTAAATAAAATAAAATATATGCCTCAAGGCAAAGTGTGCCCCCTCTGGCAGACTTTTAGTTAAGCATAACTAAAAGTCTGCCGGATGGGGCAGAGCGAAATTCAAACTCTGTCTTGCGAATTTCTTTAAAATTTTTGACTGAGCGGGGATACGAACCCGGAACCCATGGGTTTTAGGCGAAGGGTAAAACTTAAAGACCAGCAATTTGAGGGGCAAAATTTAAAGACCACCCCAAAAGAAGGGCAATTCTGCGAATTGCCCTAATTGGATGTAAAACTTTATTTCAAAACTTGGACTAGTCAACAATATTACTAGGCTGTTGAAAATTTATTGTGATAATCTCGCAACTATTTTCTTCTCAAAGACCAACAAGTATTTGAAGGGTGCTAAGCATATGGAATAAAAATCCTTTGTTGTTAAAGAAGAAGTCCAAACATAAAGTGTCAATGGGATATATTAGCATCAAACTTATGATTGCCGATTCTTTGACGAAAAGATTACCACCCAAATTATTTGTTGAACTTGTAGAAATAATGGGCATTATCAACGGCAATGAATGACTTTATGTAAAGATGTTATAGTTATATTATGCAACTCACAGTTTTAAGCTCACATATGTAAATGTTTGTCTTGTAACACGCTTTCTGTTGGATACATTATACTGAGAATAATGACGAAAACTATAGCTTAGATAAAGATACTCTTACGCATCATTGTTGGTCTCGTTATGTATTCTGAAAGGCTTTGTTGTAATAGATTAATATTGTAGTACATGAAAGGGATTATATTGAATACTAGTTACGGAAGGCCTGTGCTAAGCCCGGGCCCAAACTCAAAATATAAAAATAGAAATTTTTATTAAATACGTATAACGTGACACATTTTCTACCGCATAATTAATTTAATGTATTTGCAGGTTAATGATATCTTATTGATAAATTTTATAATTATTAAAGTTTCTTCGTCACACAATTAGATGATTTTTAATGAAAAATTTATTTATGAGGAAGAAAGTTAAGTAGAAAAATTAGCAAATCTCAAAGGGACACAATGACTCGATATCCTATACTAATATTGATTATGATAAAGTATGATAATTACAACTTGCAAAGCTCATAAATCAAAAAATATTTTTGCCTTTTTGTGAATTTGTGAGCGTGTGATTTTATTTATAGATAAAAATTGATTTGTTTTGACATTTATTAAATTTTCATTCATTATCTTGCGTCAAGGGTTTATGCTAGTTAAATGTGATTTTTCACCTTAGTTCCGGACGAAAATTCAAGAAATAACCTATATTTATTAAATTGAACCTCAAGATTCAATAAAATTTAATTCTTCATGTATTCTCTATACTCAAAAAAAAAAATTAAATTTAGTTAACCAAACAAGAGATTTTAAAGATAACGCGATCTCAATGGATGACATTGTCTTCATTTTCAACACTATATGGCATCATTTAAAAAAAGTTACTTTCTGTATTTATAATAAATCATAGATTTCAAAGGCGACGTATTAAATTGTCCATAACTTTTTTATTAGGCTAAAATTACATTCTTGAAAAAATTAGCTTATAAAATAAAAAAGGACCTAAAAGTAATTAATTGAAAAGTTTGCATTAATTTGGAAACTTTTGTAAGGACTACAAAAGTCCTTTGATTGTCCCTTATATATATATCTTGGTGATGTTTTGGCCCGTCTTGGCATGCTCCGGGCCCAAACTAATATTAAAAATTAAATTTGCAATTGCTTTTAAAAAAGTATTCAATACTTGTCTTATTATTTTTGTTGCGTCATGTTATTGAAAAGTACTATAATATTTTCTAAAGACTTCTAACATGCTATATCAATCAAAAGTACTTGAAAGTTAAAACAAGAACATTTTTCTTGTTATAGACTTTCTTTTTATTTTTCAAATGTATGTATAGCATAAAAGCTCTTGTTGTTTTCATTTTACAGAAAGTTTTGAGAATATCATGTTCCAATAGCCAAATTTATATGTACACACTTCAGATGAGGCTTATACCTATTAAACGATCTAATATCATTTAATGCGTGTTTATTAAATTTCTTATGAATAACCTATAAGGAAAATATATCATGTGAACTTCACACGCCGTGGTATGACTAAACAATGAATGATGAGTTAAAGGTTAATGTTTAATCTAACGGCTTTGTCCTAAACTTCTACTATAAGATGTAGAGTAACCTATTACACGCACAAATACTTCAATATTTGAAAAAAGAGTTAGAAAGGTTCACTTCCCTTTTACAATTTGTTCGGTGTTATTACAATTCACATAGTTAAATTATATTATCTTTTACACTCGCAATGTTTTTCAAATAATGTTAAATATAAAAATTGTAGTGTTTTATGGTTCCGTTTTTAATAGGTAAATTTATGTAAGAATATCAAGAAATTCATATTCAAATTCACACCAAAATTATGATATAAAAAGTACATCAACTGAAAATTCAGACTTTATTTAAACTTTTACGGGTTTTAAAAGGTAGCTTTAGTTCTTCACACCATTAAGAAAAATAGAAAATAAAATATAATTTACTAAGCTATCCTTATTTATTAGATTTTTTAGAATTGAGCAATATTAAAAAGAATTACTTTTTAAATTTTAATAACATGATTGACAACAATTATTAACTTTAATCTTGAATTCCTAAATTACAATTATTTTGAGACAATTCGAAGGCAATAATTGATATCACAACTCTTATACCTCTTTGGGTATTTAATAACTAAGAAGTCCTCAAATTGGCAATTATTATCAAAGAAAGGAAAAAAAGCTGGAGCAAAGAGCCTGGAAAAAAAATAGCCATCAACATCATCCACATACCACAAGGGGACCCACATTTTATCTCTTTGTCAATAATATAACGGCCATAATATAACTCATAAAGTACAACAACAGTGAATTTCCACTTGTGTCCCTTGTCTTTGTACATATAATATAATAAATATACTAGTTATGTGTGAGAAACTATTACTCAAGATATAAAGCGAGATATTTTAACTAAAGAAATATAATTTGTGTTAGTAAGAGTGTGTACGATAATAACAACAACAACAACCATATACCATTGTAGTCCACAAGTGGGTAGTTATATAAAAGCAAAATTTTTATTCCACTCCTTTAATATTTTAACTTCCATTTTGATGAAATTATTTAATTCAAATCAAATTTGAAACAGAATTTGACATTATAACTTATGTATCCTAATTTTCTGAAGTTATTTAATTTAAATAAATAATCTATACATAGTTAATGAACTTTTAAGACGGATACATAATTTAACTTGTACGACGATAGATGGAGTCGCTCCTCTCTTAATTAGGGATTAGGGGTTCGAACATGGATATGAAAAAAAATCTTTGGAGGAAGCGCTCCCCCCGAATAAGGCGCGATGCGGTGCGAATTATCTACGGATTAATTGGGCTCAAATGCGGATATCGAAAGACCAATCGAAAAATCAAAGAACGTGAAAAATGAGGTAGGAGGTTCGATAGCTTTTGAAAATTAGACTTTAAAAACAAAAACAAAAAAAATGACATAAATAAATAAGATTAGGACCTAAAAGTAATTAATTAAAAAGTTTTAAAAAAATTTGAAAATTATTGTAAGGACAAAAGTAAAATTTCGATAAATGAAAAGTAGGCTTTAAAAACAAAAAAAAAAAAAAATGACTTAAATAAATAAAATTAGGACATAAAAGTAATTAATGAAAAAGTTTTTAAAAATTTGGAAAATTATTGTGAGGACTACAAAAGTCCTCACATTCCCTCTTATATATAATAGTAAAGTGATATGCAACCGTCATGACTCATGTAGTAGGCTAGAAAGAGGAGAGGGTTCGACAGAAAAGAGAACAAAAATAAAAGGTCAAATACATTTTGAAACTCGAATGTCGCTGCACAGAGCCAACATATAAGAAAAAACAATTATTAAATAAGAAACGCAATATAATGTTGAATAAGAGAAAAAGATATGGCATCAGCAACACAAAAGGTAAAAAAATGGATTGCTGGCCATTTAGCAACCAGGCATCTATCTGTATATCAGGAGACTATCATCTTCCACCAGATAGCTCAATGGCATCCTGATTAAAGATAGAATCTTCTCCCCAATCAAATCGTCTCTGAAGTCTATCATATTCTTGCCTACGGTTGACTTCAACGTGCTGCCACTCTTCCCATCTCTCAGCAAGCCCTTCTCCTTCCAGCATCCTCACCACCTCCGACATTGCTGGACGGTCCTCCGGTGATGCCTGAGTGCACAGCAATGCCACCTGAATCATCATCTCCACTTCATCCATCTCGTAGTTCTTATTCAAATTCCCGTCTACAATTGCATCCAGTCTTTTCTCCCTTTGCAGTTTTTTCACCTTCATGGTACACATGCTGTCCTTTTAGCAACTAGTACTATATAAAGGTCCTATGAAGCTTAAAGTTAAAGAAAGATTATGTAGTAGAGTTATAAGAGAGGCTCAAGGTCCATATATGAGACATATCCACACTT
Source organism: Lycium ferocissimum (assembly GCF_029784015.1). Lineage (NCBI taxonomy): Eukaryota > Viridiplantae > Streptophyta > Magnoliopsida > Solanales > Solanaceae > Lycium > Lycium ferocissimum. Next base: position 11,323,592 of record NC_081345.1, on the reverse strand, counting down.
CTGAAAAGAAAAAGAAATTAGCATAGAGTCATATTTCTTCTGCCAAAAAGGCTTAAGTAATAAGACCTAGCTCATATTCAAAGCATTTGTATCCTGGTGCCACGTGAAAAATAGTACTCCCTCCGTCCCAATTTAAGTGACTTACTTCTTTTTTGGTTTTTCCCAAAAAGAGTGCCTCTTTCTATACTTAGTAAGTTGACAATTCAAACATTATACATGGAAAGTTTATAACCACAAGATTCGAAGGACATTTTAGTACATTATACACATTTTTAGTTTAGGACCACAAGATTCAAAAGTCCCTTTATTTCTTAAACTTCGTCTTTCTAGTCAATCTAAGATTCTTAAATTGACACGGAGGGAGTAATCGTTTGCGCCATTTCAATTAGAATAAGAAAGATTTTAACAGCTTCACCAATAAAAAGAAAACGAAATGAAATTATATCTTTTGGGAGGGTCTCCGTCAAAGACAAACGAGTTGTCCCAACAGAATATACAGAGAAAAAAAAAGTCTTGGTCAGTAGAGATAAGACATATGAAAAAGTTTAATGCAGTAATTGATATCTATTATATGAAGATCATTGAGTTATGTGGACTCACATGGTCAAGCAACAAGACATCATCTTCTTCTTCTAGGCGTGAGAAGTCTATTGCACGTTGGCCCGTTACAATTTCCAAAAGCATGATTCCATAGCCAAAAACATCAGTTTTTTCTGATGATTTGCCAGTGGATAAGTATTCAGGAGCTATATGGCCCATTGTACCACGAACTTGAGTTGTCACATTGGTCTTCTTAACATCAACTAGCTTTGCCAGGCCAAAATCACCAACTACAGCTTCAAAATCTTCATCTAGTAATACATTAGCTGCTTTAACATCACGGTGAATAATCTTTGGATTACAGTGTTCATGTAGGTATTCAAGTCCACGTGCAGTACCCAGTGCCACACGCTTCCTAGTTGGCCAATTCAAAACAGCCTCCCCAGTTTTAAGTTCTGCAAGTGAAAATCAATCAATGAGGCAAATCTCTTTTTGGTAGAAAGACACTGCACAAGAATCAATTTATAAAGTCACATATCCCTTTCTTATCATGGTATGTGATACCAACATAATTCAAATACATCTATTATGACTAATGAGCTACGATTTGGCTATAGCTCTTGATGATCAAGGAAAATTGAAATGTCCACAGACCAACTCCTTTAATGAAATATCAGAAAATACTTCTACAGTGCCTTTGCGGTAAACTGCTTGAACCTGCTCAGAACTTTGTTTTTCCCCCAGAGGAAGCACACAAATTGTATTCATGGTGATGCAGCCCTAAGGCATTAAACTTCCAACACTTTGTTCAAAGTCAAAAGAACAAGATTCTAAGGTAAGAGAATGCAAACTAAAGGGTAGATGCTTCTGCCAATTAAGCTACACACTAATCTCTATAAGCACGTCCCTCGAACTTGATGCCATGTACAAGTTCTTTTACTAGAATCAGCAGTTCTACTGTACTTTAATAGTCAATTTAGACCATACAAGGACAAATGCACGCTTTCTTCATAGATAGAGGGGGGAAATGACATGTGATCGTTTACTACCAAACTGGCAAAAACAAAATTATGCGCTGCAGAAGATGTAAGATCTATCGAATAAAGGATCGAATGATTAGATGAAACAGGCAGAGTTGGGGTAAACAGCATGCTCAGATGTAAAAGAAAGTACAATGAATAAAAGCTTTGCTATGAAGAAACAATACCTCGTAGGCGATAAGCAACACTTAGATTCTGCATATATGGGTATACTAGCAGGCGTTCGGTCGGTGTGGTGCAAAATCCTATAAGCCGTAAGAGATTCCTATGAACAGCCACGCTTATCATCTCAACTTCTCGCTGAAATGCAGCATCTCCCCCAGGACTCTCATAATCAGTTAATCGTTTCACAGCAACTTTAATGCCGTCATTGAGCACTCCTTTATAGACCTTGCCAAAACCCCCCTGGCCAAGAACATTCTTTTCACTAAAGTTATCAGTAGCAAGCTGCAATTCCCTCCACGAAAATCTCCTCAATTGACCAAATGGAATTCGTCGATCAACTTCACCTGAGTCCGCCAAATAAAACACAAAAAATAATGTCATAATATACTCAAAAGAAGCACACATCCATCTTGAAGGTAAACGAAAACTAAGTACTGGCGGGCAAGAATTAAGCTCACTAACTTAAGATGGAATTACTACAAGATATAATAATGGATGGCCAGAATACCCTTCTTCCCTTACCACAGATAACAAGTACATTAAACTGATGAAATTATTGTCAAAAATATGTGACACAAACCTACAACATCAACAAATACTTCACGTCTATAGCCTCTGTGCCTTCTCCTCCAGAACAATAACAAAGATCCTCCAAGAAGGAGAATTCCAAGAAATCCCCCAGCAATACCAACTATGAGACCAGTCGTTGGTTTACTAGCAGAACCTGCAGGAAATTCAACTTTAGAATTTGGCTTGTCCAGGAAGTTTAACAAGGTGCATATGTTAAAAGAGACTGTCCCTCACTAAAGGATATTACTATATTGGATAGGTAATCAACAGCTTTATCAAATTTAGAAACTTTCTGAGATGTAGCACCAAAAGGAGAAAGAATGAGCATGATGATTAAGGGAAATAAAGAGCGGAAAAGGAGACGATAGATCTAGTAAGGAGATCATTAATATTTACTCATCAAATGTTGTTCCAAACAAAGTACATGTGGACTCTTTTATAGATTAGGGAATCCTGATATCTACAACTCTTATGATTATCAAAATTCTCTTTTTTAATCGTTACAACTCCTAATATTATTAAAATTCTCTATAACTATAATATGATATATCTCTAAAAAAAAGATTGAACCTCAACTTTAACCAAAAGATGACGACAATAAATCAACAACCAAGTAGTAAATAATGCTATATTTTTCAGCTAAGTCATTTTCCCTCTGTTGAGAAAATACTTGACACCTACAAGTGAGACAGTGTTACAACTCTCAAAGATTAGTAAAAATGGAAAGAAACTCATCTTTTTAGTGAAGGCAGCACCACGAGGTGCTTGATTCTTCCATCCATTAACCAATATAAACCCCCAATTCGACACGACAAACATATCCAACAACCAATGGCAAGTATAACTCTAAACAACACTAAGACCTTTATTCTTGATTCCTATCTTGTATACAAGGAGTAAATAGCACCAAAAATGGGAGAAGGGACTAAAGGAGAATGGCAAGGAAAGGAAACAAGAAAACATAGATGATATATTAAGGAAATTAATAGTGTTTATTCATCAAGTGTCGTTCCAACAAAGTACATAACTATCCTATTTATAGAACATGAAACCCCAAACAAGCTAGATCGCTTGAAAATACTAAAAGTTTTCCTCTAACAAAGTAAACTAAAAGATAAAGCCTCCTTTCTAGCTAAAAGATAGTAAAATAACAAATAAAATCAAGATAATGGTAATAAAATACTAATTTTTCAGCTACATCACTTTCATTCTTCCAGAGTACACAGAAGCATAAAGCATATATATCTGACTAACGAGCATCTCCGGAAGAACTAACTTCTATAAGAAAGACTAGTAGGTCAAATGCACAGTTCAAAATTCACATATTTGCTAGTAGAACTTACCTCCATTATAAGATTCACAATGATGACTGAGATTTAAGCCGCAATTCAAACGATTACCTGTAAAACTAGAATAACCAAATTAAGTTAAACTAACATTAAAGATTATGCATTAGTAGATAAGGCAAAAACTAAGCAGCGTTGATCTGTTGTTCAAAGTAAAAACTGTAATAACTGCGTACTTGTATTTTGGAACTTGGAACAACTGTTTAGGAACTTGGCCAGTAAGACCATTGGAACCAAGCTGACTGCAAAGCGGAATCAGAGAATGAAGTCAAACATCGAATGATACAGGTAACAGGTTAAGGATCACTGAAGTCTGAAGTTGACATCACAAAAAAATAAATGTACTATTCTCCTATTCAGAAAAGTCATTTATACATGGAATAAAGGAAAGGCAAGATAAATAACTTACAGGTTCATCAAGTTGGGAAGACCCGAAAGCGACTGAGGGATTGTCCCTGTGAGATTGTTTCGACTCAAAAACCTGCTCAATGCAACAACAGAGTTCACACCTATTCTAATGACAAAGTAAACTAAGTTCTATCCAGAAATAATTAAATGAAATAATATGACTTACAGAGACTGAAGCTTTTTAAGATTGCCCAGCGAAGCTGGTATTTCTCCGGAAAGACAGTTATTTTCTAAATCCAACATTGTCAAGCTTGTTAAATTTCCTATCTCTTTGGGAATTTTACCAGTTATACCATTTCCTTGCAAGGAGCTACAGGGAGTATATACGACATAGTCAGCTAGGTTAGTAGCAGAAGACAAGAAATCGTCCCAAAGTTTTTTAGTCGTGGATCTAACAATTTTGAGCTCAACAACATATTCACCAATCAAAATTCATCAAGAGCTACAACAAAGAAAAATGTGCCCTTCCGTATAGTTATGCATTCAAATTATCTTTTTTGAAACTTGCAACTTCTTTATGCATTCAAATTATTAATTTAAGAAATATATAAGTCAAATACTAAAATAGGGCTCATAGAAGTAGACAAAGGGCAAAGACCAATGTGAAGAATGACCCCTTAGAGGAAAAGATAAAGCCACCGATAATGAGGATCAATTTTGTATAGTTCACATTCCTTGTCTTCGTGAAATGATTAGGTTGCCCCTTGTCCAAAGGAACCAGCAGTCAAAGTGTAGGTACTTTTGCTAGATCAGTTCATATAACATCCACCTCTCTTAAAGCTGTTTCCTGCTAGATCAGTTCATATAACACCCACCTCTCTTAAAGCTGTTTCCTCGGTGAAATGGCCAAATATTTCTCCTAGTCCATTGATAACACCACAATATGTAGGTACTTTGTCTTTCTCTTTTTCCCTTCTGATAAGTGAAGCTACCTTGAAATTATTATTCATCATGTTCTCAAATTTTAGCCAAAATCTGATGATTTGAAGGGATTTTTGTTCTTTTGCAATACCATGACATCAAACAAATATATTTAGAAAAAACATTTTTAAAGTAGCAATAAATAGCATCTAGAAAATTATATGTGCTCAGCATTCAAGCCAACATTCTGTCAACAATAACTCAGCCCTAGTACTTGATACGTACAATGTATTCACATTCTTTAGAACACCTATTCTGGGAGTTAAAGTGCCCGAGAATCCCATACTTGATAATGACCTGCAAACAAAGATTCAGAAACTATCAAAATCACATACAGGAAACAAAGTTGACCAACCAAAGATTAACCTTTCTAGAACATAAAAACTGTAACATTATATTAAATGCACATAGTGATTCTAACTCTAACAATAGAACTTACACCATGACGACATTGCCTTTATCATCACAAGTGATTTTGGACCAAGTGCAAGGACTAACTTGATTCTGGTTCCAATCAGCAAGTTGATCACTTGAAGCATTTAGTGATTTCCTCAATGCGAACAGCGCATCTCCTAAAATGGGCCAGATTATAAAGAACCGAATGTCACACTACTTTATTAGGAGCAAAGATAACATTTCCCATCCGGTGAAACAAGATATAGTAGTCACGTCTGAATTCTCTTTATTCATTTCAGTAGATAAAAGCATAGCTAAAAGTAAAGTTGGTTTTGATGAAGTAAAACTGGAAGAAACATATACCTTGCCCATCAGGTGAGACAAATGAGTGGAGACACGCTAACATCACAATTGCAAAGAACAGTTCCATCTTTTAGGATATTGAACTTTACGTCAAGTATTCTTGTTCCAATGTATCACTGTGACATAAGATACCATCTTCCATGAAAAGGCGTCTACAAAACATATAAAGGTAGTAAGGGGAAACTGGTTAAAACTGAAAGGCAACACTTAAACCTAACTAGATATAAAATAGCTGAATCTTCAGAAAAACGCAAACCAAGATATGACCATTGTTTGACCATTATAACAACAACTACGCCTCAGTCCTAGACAAGTTGGGATAGGCTATATGAATCCTCAATGACCATATCAAAGTTTAATAGAAACTGAAAAAGCATCTAAACGTTTTTTGATCCTAATATAATTCTCAATCAACAAAATCTATCCAAAACATTTGTCCGTTCTACTAGATAAGCCAATCATCACCGACAACAGTTATGGTGGGATAGATAGGGTCCTTCCACCCTTAACCGGAGGTCTTGGGTTCGAAAAAATCTTGTTAGGGAGCACTTCCCCCTTAAATGGGCCTTACGCGACGCGAATCCGAATTAGTTGGGCCCCAATGTGGATAACGGACATTGGGTGGGAAAACCAAAAAAAAAGGATATGCCAATCGTCCCATGAAAATTATTTATCACAGTGACAAGCACTACCTTACTTACTCATAAATACACATATCTAGGAGCTACAAATTAATCAAGATGAAGCTACGGAAATACTGCTCCATAAGGCTTTCTTTCCTCAAAGTAATAGCAAGTGAGATATGAATCCTAATAAAAGCTTTGGCAATTGGTAAAAGTGTTTTAGATCACCATTTTTTTTTTTTTTCAAAAGAACGCTTGGTAAGAGAAAGTGAGTTCTTTAAGAAATTTAAATGAAACAACATAGGCTATGAATTAATTGACTCAGCTTCACCAACGGCATTAAAAACAGCAAATAAATAAATAAATAAATTCACATACACTCACAAACAACGTAACCACAAAATTTCAAGCAGAACCCACCTCCCTTTTAAATCCAATACACCGCCCAAAAAAAAAAAAAGAACAAGTTTTGAATTCTATTACTCACTTTTCCTAACAAAAAAGAATGGATAACAGCATTTCTTAGAAATCCAAGACAAGTAAACGGATTAAAAAAAAATAATCTAAGCTTTTGAAGAAAAAAAGAAGAGGAATATGAAAAAGGAAATGGGAAAGTACCTTTAAAGAAAGAAGCAAACTTTAGGTCTTTGAAAATGTGAAAGAAAAAGAGCAGAATATGTACTTTGAATCCAAAGAAGCTTCTCTTCTTCCTTTTTGCCACTTAATACACTTCCACTGTAATAATAATACTCAGAGGTACAATTAAGGAACAAGTGAAAGAGAAAAAGAAAAGCTCTGTCTGTGTTCTTTGCAATTATTATGAGATGTCTTCTCTTTTTTGTGTCTGAATAGTCAAACTTGAAGTGGACCCCACAGAGTTGCGTTTCTCTTTTGAGCTCTCAAGATGCATGAGTTGTAAAGGTCTTTGACGTTATTATTACAATGAGAAAATGTATGATTTAACTGCAAATATTTTCAATGTGGGTCCCACCCGATAATCAGTTCTTCCCTCCGTCCCATTTTATACTGGGATGTTTCACCATGTACCATGTTTAAAAAATAAAGAAACACTTTAAAAATTTATGATCTAAAATAAGGCATAAAAATTTGTGTGGCTAAAAAATATTTTATTCAAGATTAAAAGGTAAATTTAAAATTGAATTATTATTAAATATAAAAAAATGTCATTCATTTTGAACTGATTAAAAGAAAAGAAGTGTCATATAAAATGCTTCGGGAGTAAAAGAAAGAAGAAAAGAGTTGAAGATTTTTGAATTTTTTTCGTAAAGGTATCCAATGTTTGTTTAAGGAATAAACACCTTTGCTACTCCTGTTACTTAAGAAATTTAAGTTACTCCCTCCGTTCCATATCAATTGGCATGTTCGGCTTCTCCGAAGTCAAATTATGTGACTTTTAACTAACATTTTAATTTATTTTTTAATCAAATTGATATGAGAAAAGTTACAACTTGGAGTAATTTTTATACAGTTTTTGAATATGTAAGTTTTAGTTGTAAAATTTTGAGTTGATCTAATCTAATTTAACTAGGGTTGGGCATAATATGGTTCAAACCGAAAAAACCGACCGAATCGAACCGAAGTTAATTTCGGTTTCGATTTTTCGGTTTATTCGGTCCGGTTTAAATTTATAAGATTTCAACAATTCGGTTCGGTTTTCAGTTTATGCAAAATTTAATTTGGTTAAACCGAAAAATTGAATTTTAACAAGCCACTTTTTTCTTGAAACATATATTATCTATTCCTTGTACAATTCCTTGTAGATTTTTAATAAATTTCCTCTACAATGTATCTTAGAAAACCCATTAGCATATTTGCTTGTGACAATGGGTGTTATCTTAGTAATATTAACATTGCAAATTGTGAATAAAAAACTCTTCTTGGTTAGTCGTAGGAAGATGTGATACAAAAAAGTTTGACAAGTAGGAACTACTTATAATCTCCATTCCCTCTGTCATATCTCTTGGATTGTAGAGAAGATATTGGCTGATAAACAAGAAATACTAGTAATAGAGGAGACTTAAGTGAAATGTGGCGAAAAGTTCTGCCACTGCATTAATTTGTGTTTTGGCTGATGAAGTGATTATTATACAGTCAACACTTCTACTATCTCACACCGAGCTCTACTAGGATTTTCTGGAATGTTGAATTATAGGCTTGATGCTTAACTACGTCATCCATATCTAAACCGAAGAAACTGACCGAATAAACTGAACCGAAATTGCAAAAACCGAATTGAACCAAAGTTATTTCAGTTCGGTTTCGGTTCCCATTTTTTACAAACCGGAAACCGAAAACCAAAAAATCGAACCGAATTTGTGAAACCGAACCGAACTGACCGAACGCCCAACCCTAAACTTAACTTCAAAAATTAGTTAAATTGCCCATTGAAAAGCGAAACAGGACAATTACTTTGAGACGGGGGAGTAGAATATAACAAATTCCGAATATAATTAAAGATTGAGAAGTCATAATAAAGATGGTCAATTTATAACATCAAGGTGTTAGACTTACTTTATCCCAAATGAGATGACACATTGCCTTGCACTAAATCCCAAGACAATTCACAAAAATTGGAGAACAGGTGTAGGAGAAAAGTGAATAATGAAGAATTTTCGTAAGAATCAAATCTTTGTATTTTGAGAACATAAAAAAGCTCATTATACTGGATTGATTATATTTTAAGACAAGATTAGTTTTAGAAAAGCATGAAGCATGTCAAGCATGGCCACTAAAAGAGAAGATGAATCATTAGGAAAGTGCTTGCCTAACAAAACAAGGATTAACATAATTGTCAATATAAAATTGCACTATTTCCAGCTTCTTTATTCCTACAACAAGAAGATAACATTACCTGACAGAAAAATATACTGCTAGAGCCTAGAACTAGTATCCTACATTTTCCCCAACCGATAAAATTATCGAAAGCAAGTGAAATGTGCGACGGTCAAAATAGCCTGCTTATTAGTATTATATTGTCAATGATATTGCTCTTTTGTCTCTTTTTTAAGTTTAGGTAGGAATAACAAATTCCAACTGTTCCTCTTTCTTCTTACAGGTGAATAGCATAATGACATGACAGTGCATTGTGAAACAATCAACATACTTCTTTGACAATCTTTTTGACTACGTATATAAAACTTGTACATCCGTCTTTCTTTAAAACAATTTCACCAATAAGATCTTAAAAAAATGTGAATCTACCTTAATTTGAGTTTCGAAAAAATTCGTCTCTATATGTACACTAGTGTCTGCCCGTGCTTAATACTAACATTAAAATTAAATTTATAATTACTTTTTATTTCTTCTCGCTTTTTGTGACATTAAGTTATTGAAGGAGTAGTTTGACATTTTCTACGAACTGCTAAAAATTAAATCTTAATATAAAAATATTTGAAAGCTAAAGAAGAATTTCTTTTTATTTTCAAATAAATTCATGATATAAGAGCTCTTCTCTTTTTACTAGCAATACACGCCCGTGCGATGCACGGGCCACACATGTCTATTCACTTTAATTAGTTAGTCTTTAAGATTTGTATTTTGAAAATAACTTCTAAAAACATTCTAATTGTTATTATATATAACAACATATACAAAATGTATTTTATGTACTATCACTTTAGTTATAATTAAAAAATAGAGTTTAAAAATTAAAAACATATGATGGAATTATAGGAGAATTAAAATTGAAGTGCATACGTGTATACATGAGAAGAGAATAAATACTCAATGACATATGTCCAAGTAGGATAAAAAAGTAGTTGGTTAAAGTGTACAATTTATATAACTTTTGGTACAAATTTGCATTGCTTTTGTTCACCCTCTCTTCACGTTTAAAGTATTGACAAAGAAGAAAAACGGGAATAAAAGTCACTCCCTCTGTTTACTTTTACTTGTCCACGTTAATATATCAAAAGAAAGAAATTTTTGTTCTTATTATTAAATTTACGCTCACATTAATTACTCATTTTCAAATCATTTTCCAAGGCCATTGAGACTTACACCAATAAATATGAATATTATGGTAAAATATATGCTCCCTCCGTCCCATATTACTTGTCACTTTCCCTTTTGCACGCCCCTTAAGAAATTATAAATAAAAGATATATTTTACTATCTTACCCCTATCCCTCTCCAATAAATATTTTCTAATCAAAATTGACTACTTTCAAGAACATTTATTACTAAGGGTAAGATGAGAAAGATTTAATTAATTTTATCTTGGTTTTGTAAATGAACAAGTAATTTAGACATATATTTTTAGTAAATTGGCCAAGTAATATTGGACGGAGAGGATAAGATGGGAAAGATTTAATTAATTTTATTTTGGTTTTGTAAATGAATAAGTAATTTGGACATATATTTTTAGTAATGTTGAGTACTTCATTCATGAATAAGTAAAAGTGCACGGAGGAAATAAATATGTGTTGGAGAATTAAAATTGAAGTGCATACGTGTATACATGAGGAGAGAATAAATATTCAGTACTAAAACATATGTCTACGTGGGATAAAAAAATAGTTTAATAATGTGGCCAAGTAATATGAGACGGAGGGAGTACTTCATTTATTAATTCTTAAAGAACTTGGAAAGTCAAAAGTCAACAAATATAAGTGTATGGAGGAAATAAATGTGTTAGAGAATTAAAATTGAAGTGCATACGTGTATACATGAGAATAGAAAGTAATATGGGACGGAGAGGATAAAATGAGAAAGATTTAATTAATTTTATCTTGGTTTTGTAAATGAACAAGTAATGTGGACATATATTTTTAGTAATGTTGAGTACTTCATTTATGAATAAGTAAAAGTGCATGGAGGAAATAAATATGTGTCGGAGAATTAAAATTGAAGTGCACACGTGTATACATAATGAGAGAATAAATATTCAGTACTATGACATATGTCTACGTGGAATAAAAAAACAGTTTAATAATGTGGCCAAGTAATATGGGACGAAGGAGTACTTCATTTATTTATTCTTAAATAGCTTGAAAAGTCAAAAGTCAACAAGTATAAGTGCACGGAGGAAATAAATATCTTTTGGAGAATTAAATTTGAAGTGCATACGTGTATACATGAGAAGAGATAAATATTCAATACCATGATATATGTCCACATGGGATAAAAAAATAGTTGGTTAAACTGTACAATTTATATAGCTTGTGGTACAAATTTGTAGTGCTATGTTAGTCCTCTCTTCACGTTTATATATATATATATATATATATATATATATATATATAAAATAGAAAAATAATGGGAAAAAAGAAGAATAAAATAAAGGCTACAATTTATATAGCTTGTGGTACAAATTTGTATTGTTGTGTTAGTCCTCCCTTCACGTTTATATATAATAGAAAAGAAGAAAAATATAGAATAGAAAAATAGACATATATTTTTAATAATGTGGCCAAATAATATGGGACGAAGGGAGTACTTCATTTTTATTAATTCTTAAAAAACGTGAAAAGTCAATTATAGTAATGTGGCCAAGTAATATGAGACGAAGAGAGTACTTCATTTATTAATTCTTAAAGAACGTGAAAAGTCAAGTTATGTGTCCAAGTAATATGGGACGTAGGGAGTACTTCATTTATTAATTCTTAAATAACGTGAAAAGTCAAAAGTGAACAAGTAAAAGCGCACGAAAGGAAATAAATATGCGTCAGAGAATTAAAATTGAAGTGCATACATGTATACATGAGAAAAGAATAAATATTCGGCAAGAACGTGAAAAGTCAAAAGTGAACAAGTAAAAGTGCACGGAGGAAATAAATGTGTCGGAAAATTAAAATTAAAGTGCATACATGTATACATGAGAAGAGAATAAATATTCAGTACTATGACATATATCCACGTGGGATTTATTAATTCTTAAAGAACGTGAAAATTCAAAAGTGAACAAGTGAAAGTGCACGGAGGAAATAAATTTGTGTAGGAGAATTAAAATTGAACTGCATACGTGTATACATGAGAAGAGAATAAATATTCAGCAATAACGTGAAAAATCAAAAGTGAACAAGTAAAAGTGCACGAAGAAAATAAATGTGTCGGAGAATTAAAATTGAAGTGCATACGTCTATACATGAGAAGGGAATAAATATTAAGTACTATGACATATGTCCACGTGGGATAAAAAAATAGTTGGGTAAAGTGCACAAGTTATATAGCTTATGGTACAAGCATTCATTGCGTGTACAATTTGTAAAGCTTTTGGTACAAATTGATGATGCTGTGTTGGTCCTCCTTAGCCACTTATATATAATAAAAAAATATAGATATAATAGATAATAGAAAATTTCATTGAATGCTTTGGAAAATATAGTGTCCAACATTCAAATTGAACTTTATCATATGTTGGATTAATTTCACTTATTTTTTCTGAATTAAATTAATGTTAATTAACCAATTATTGCAAAAACATATGTGAATGTTCAAGAAATGCTCGCACGATTTTTCAACCTCAAATAAACAAAAAACTATGATTTATTAATAGTGAATAAGTGATGTTATAATTAGCAGGAAATGAAATTATGTATTACAAAGCAACATTCTGTTGACGAAGCTAATCATTAATTTGTTTGCAAATGTTTTTCTTCTTTATTTTTCTTTATCGCACTGGATATTTTAGTATTTATTGTTGAAATTTAACATCAAATAGACCGTCTTATACTTTTTTGTAAAACATTCCAAGAAGAAAGAACAAATACGACGATCGATTTTAAGCTTAAATTAATAAACAACACAAAAAAAATTCATTGATTTTTTTAGCTATCCTAAAGGTACTACTTTCAATAGCAAGCTCATCATATAAAAAACTCAACAAATTATTCGTTGTAATATTAAATTCTAAAATCTCTGGAGGAGTGCACAAGCAATATTGTTAGCGGTATCTATAGTTTTGAGCTTAAGATAGGAGAATAAGATCATAAATAGACTTGCAAATATCTATATAGGTTAGTCATACCTATCTCAGAAGATGGAATTATTAAGTAATGAATATGCACAATGTATAATTGTCTTAGTAGATTTATTAAAGATTTATTAAGTAATGAATATGTTTCTTGATTTCATTTTTTTTGTTAAGGAACAAAAGTGTGCCTTCCGTGTCATTTTATGTGAAGGTATTACTATTTGGGTAGTCATACTGTTTTTCTTTTACTATATTTTTCTTACTTTTTAAATATTTTGATTTACTAACTATGTGAACCTATAATACTTCTGAATCATTAAAATAAAATTTATATTTTTGAAAACAAAGCAAAAATATATGAATTGTTAGTTATTTTATTTCTTGAATAGTTGCACTCCTACGTGGATCATTATATTTTTTAAGATTATTTTTTGTTGATGAAAGCTTATAAATAAAATAATACAAGCAGTACATGTTTGTTTACCATGTAGAAAATTAGTGACAAAATATCAGTACATGCAATCCCAAAATAGTTGGTGGGGGGAGGGAGGAATTTAATTAGAGTCTTGCAAAATATCTTAAAAGTGTTTTTTCTTATTTACCAAATTATGTGTTGACAATTAAAGTAATACTAAACCAAATTAAGGGCAACATAAAAGAGGAATAAGACAAAATTTTAAAGTTGGACAACAAATCAACAACACATGTCACTACTAAAAGTAACTCTAGAAAATTACAAAAATGACATTGTGAAGACTACAAAAACTCCACATTCTTGCTTATATATAGTAGTAATATAGTATAGTACTTATGACGATTCTGAGTCCTATTAATATGCTGATAGTTGTTCAATTGCATTTTAGTTGTTTAATTTCTGTGTGGTGACAAGTGACATATTTGATTTCAAAATTCCAGGTCATTTTTAAAGAAAAGAGAAATAGCAATTCATAGTATTTTTTTCAATTGGTAGAGCGTGTGCGAGTGTGTGTATATATATATATTGTAAAAATAAAGAAAAAAATGGCATGTAAGTTCTGTAAGAAAAATTATTCGGTGGTAAACTGGATAGTGGCTAGAATTAATAGTTCAATTGGTTGGCTACCAGAACTTTTACTTTGTTGGTGAGGATTTGATTCCCTGTAATCCCCTCCCCCATTTTTTTTCCCCTACTCCCAATTTGATTAAAAAAAAAAAAAAAAAGAGGAGGAGGAGAAGGAGCAGAATATAAAGCAATACCAAACCGATACTTTTTCTAAACCACCCTTTCCAAAATTGTTGCCTATAGCAAAGAGAGAAGCGGCCTCAAGAAACCAATATAGCTCTTAAATTTTCAATAATGAATCTAACCCTCCATCAAAAATAAAACTAAAGGAGGTTGTTTGTTTTAATGGAAGTCTTCAAATCAAAAGAAGTCGCGTACATCAATTAACTTTGCGATAAAATTTTAATTTGCAAACATGTAAAACAAACTTACAAGTAAAACTTATAATTATGAAATTTTTATAGAGGTATACTAACAATAAATTCGTATTTATCATAACTATTAATACCATTTCATTTCTAAAACATAATCCTAGTTTTAAAAAAGCATATATAACCTCCCACAAAACCTACAAAAATAGGAATTTTGGAGATTTTCTCTTTCTTCTTATCTTCTGTTTCTCACAAATCCTAGATGTCGTTGTCCCCATGCCACCTGTCGGCCGCCGCTGCTCCGGCAAAAAATCGCAGGGTTCTCAAATCAAAGATCTGTTGCTATCTTCTTCATCGGAGTTTTCTCTTTCAATTGCTTCCATAATTTCTTCTCTCCATGTATACTTGTATATCACCGTATGTCATAGGTATGTCAACGTATACACCTGATATAAGCTATTATATATTGACACACACAACACATACATGTGACATACTCACTGAATACAGTGATATACATACTTGTATATTGTTGTATGTCATGTGTATGTCACAATACGGTGATACATAGGATATGGAATAACATACACCAAACATAAATTTGTTCCACCTTCAAACCAGCACAACCACCACCAAAAAAAACCCCATACACATAAACCACTTCCATACAAACAAACAAAAAAGTTTACTCTGGATATGTTTGGCCAAAATAGAAGTTTCCAGCCAATTCTCATAGTGGAAAGGGATGACGAAGAGGAGGACGACGAAGAATGTCTCCTTTAGATCTTCCCCGGCGACCAGCAAAAAGGACGGCACCCGTAGTTGTAGAGTACTTGGAAAAAGAGGATTAGGCTTTGGAGATTAGAAGAGAAAACAAGAATTGGAGCTTAAACTCAAGGTGTATATCCCCTACTTTTCTAGGTTGCTATATTTTGAAAAGTTTTATTATATTGGGTAATTAATTAAAAGTATCTTTAAACTGGTAATTAGCGGTGCTACTTCTAGGAGTATAAAGCTCTCTAAAATTATTGTAAATTTTAAAATCTCAAACTCCTTAGTAAGAAATAGTAGGTTTAGTTGAAAGAAACTCAGGAATCATGAAGCCCAAAGGTAACGGATAAGGAGAGGAGCAAGATCAAGGAGTGATTTGCACAAAATAGTTACTTTGGGGACGATATTTAAAATTTTCCTCCGCTTTTGATATTTGGGTTTACGTTTAATGAAAAAATTGTGAACTAAATACTCTTAAGCTGAGCGACAGATATGGCAAAGAGATGTCGACAAATGGAATCAAAACCAGTGAACTGTGGCATGCAAGTCATGATAGACCGCTATGACTTCATGTAATATTCTACGGTCCCGTTGGATTACTCAAAAATCATATCAGATCATCAAAATTTAAATCTACAAACAAAGAAGGGGGAAAATACATTTGAAAATAATGAAATGCAAGTCATGATATATTGATATGACCTGGTAATTAATTTATGCACCACCACTACTCGTGCATAGGGTCTCATCAATGTCAATGGATAATTTATAAGCGCAAGTTATAGAGTAATCGAGGATCGCGCTCAAACTAGCAAATTCAAGAATTGTACTAAATTGTTCGATGGATTGAATAAACTATATATGTTATCCTTCTTTAGAAAGAGGTTGGGTTTCAAGGGGATCGAACATGGAACTAACGAAGCAATGTACGAACGCACCCTAGGTGGAAGAAGAGGAAAAATGTTCACATTACGAGAGAGAAGATAGAGGAGAATAACAACTTAAACAGTCTTCTCTTAGATCTTCCATCGCAACACTCCTTTTTTCTTGTAGTAATCAAAAGTAAAGTGAAAAATAAAATTAAGTTTTCTTCATCAATACGGTACGTGAAAGAAAGACAGTGAAGTAAAAAAGACCACAACCTTCTTATAATTAGTATTTGAAATGTTATTACACTTTGCATCTCAAGAATTCATCATAGATCAAAGTAAGTTTCCTCATAATGAGTGATTTTTAGTTGTTGTTAAAGATTGTGAGTTCTAAAATCATGGAGTTATAAGTTTATGCATGATTTTTTTGGTTTTACAATCTATAACCGAAATTCGAAACTTCATACTACAAAATAACATTTCCGTTTAGCAAATAAATAAATAAATATTGTTCATACAACCGTGAATTACATTATTACGAGAATTAAATAAATAAGTTTGTGTTCTTTGCAATTATTACGAGATGTTTTCTCTTTTTTGTCTTAACAGTCAAACTGTAAGGGCCCCCCCCCCCCCCGCCCCAGGCCCCAGAGTTGCGTTTCTCTTTTGAGCTCTCAAGATGCATTAGTCGGAAAGGGCTTTGAGGTTTTTACAATGAGAAAATGTGTGATTTAACCGCAAATATTTCCAGTGTGGGTCTCACCCAAAAATCAGTTATGCCATCCGTCCATTTTATGTGAGGGTGTTTTACTAGGCATGAAGTTTAAGAAATAAAAGAACACTTTTGAAACTTGTGATCTAAAATATTTGTGCGGTTAGAAAATATTTCGTAAGGGTAAAAAGGTAAATTTAAAGTTGAATTGTTATTAAATATAAAAAAAGTGTCCTTTTTTTTTTACTGACTAAAAAAAAAAAAGAGTGTCATCTAAAATGAAATGGAGGGAGTAAAAGAAAGAAGAAAAGAGTTGATGATTTGTGAATTGTTTTCCTAACGGTATCTTTTTTTTTTAATCAAATATATCAATAGGACTTGCCTATTGATTTGTTTTATTAATCATCAAATAAAAGTACAAAAATCCAGAAAAGCCAAAATAGGCAAAAATAAAGGAAGAACAAAAATAGTAAAAAGGAAAGGTCCAAAAAGGCAAGGAAATAGGACTGTTGAGCTTGTTGCATCTTTGAAACCTTGTATTGATATTTGCCTGATCTTTGTATTTCCTGTGAACAACATCTCCATCCATGCTGCCTGATGTTGCTGATGCTGTAGAATTATAAGAATTATCCATGCTCTAGCTGCAGAGATAATCCTATCTTCAAAGTTCTTGATTTGATATTTGGATAATGCTGTTTGTCTAGGTTTAGCAGTCTTCTAGGTTCAGTAGGTACTGGTTGATGCCAATTGAATTCCCCTTCTGCATATTACATCATCAACTGGCATTTTATATCTCCAAGCTCTCCAAAGTGTGAATGAGAACTTAAATGGAAGATGTTTCCTCCACATCTGATTATAGTTATCCATCTTTACTTCTATATGTCTCACATACTCCCAAGCACTTTTGATTGAAAACTTTCCATTCTTTTCTAGTAATCACCAGCTTTTGTCTAGTTCATCTATTACCTGAGGAGGGGGAATAGTTTCTATCACATGTTTCACATACTCTTCAGGTATATATTGAATTAAAACCTGTGCATTCCATCCTTCTGTACTAGTAAAATTCTGAACTTCTATTTCCTCCTCCATACTATCATCAGGTAGGACATGATATAAAGCACTAAGATTTGTCCAGTTGTCAAACCAGAAGCTAGAATCCCCTTTTTTCACTTGCCATCATATCTGATGCTCCACCAATTCCCTTACTATTACCAATTTTCTCCAGATAGAGGATGCCCCTTTAGCTTGTGCAATCATATGATGAAGCTTTTTGCAGTATTTGTTTATCATGAAAGAACTCCACAATAAAGGCTTTGTTCTGAGATTCCACCATAGTTTACAAAAAGTAAGCATTTGAAACTTCAAATAATGATCCGAACCCCAGTCCACCTTCATCCTTAGGCAATGACAGTGTCTCCCATTTGACCCAATGTACACCTTTCTAGTCACCAGTGTTTGACTAGAAAACCCTTGAGAAAATACTATGCATTTGTCTGATCACACCCTTTGGAGGGTTCATTCCTAATAATAGGTATACATGCATGCTTTGTAATATATGAGATATCAGTGTTGCTCTTCCTCCATATGACAGTAGTCTCCCTTGCCATGCATTCACACTTTTGGCAATCTTTTTCACAACTGTATCATAATGTGAAATTTTGTTCCTACTGTAGAATATTGGGCATCCAAGATAAGTGAATGGAAAGAGGCCTTGCCTAATTCCTGTGATTTGTTTCAGCCTTGAAACCAAGCTACTCCACACCTTTTCATGAACATAGAAGGCACTCTTATTCAAATTTACCAACTAGCCTGATACTTTCTAATATCTATTTAACACTTTTATCATCAGTTTTACTGAGTATTGGTCAGCAGAGACAAAGAGAATTGTGTCATCAGCATATGGTAAATGATTAATTCTTGGACTCCATTTGGTCATACCATACTCCACAAACCTTAGCTTTTTATACAATGCATTTAGTCCCCTTGATAAGGCCTCAGTAGCTAAAATGAAGAGAGTAGGGGATAGAGGATCACCTTGTTTAACTCCCCTTGATGACTTGAAAAATCCATGTACTTGCCCATTCAAGAGAACTGAATACCAATTGTTTGATAGTAACTCGAACACTATGTCAATCAACATTTTCACTAAAACCAAATTTCTAAGAACTTTGGTGAGGAAGAGCAAAGAGACTCATCATATGCCTTGGTCATATCTAGTTTAACCACCATATTTGCGTTTTGTTTCTATTATTTATATCTCTCACGACAATCTCTTGTGTACAGTAGTACATTCTCCATGATACTCCTTCCTTCACAAAAGCTAATTGATTCTAAATTAAACCTAGCAAAGCAAATTGTACTAATCTTTCATACCACTTGGAGATGATCTTGTTTGTATTAAGATCGATTGGTCTCGTGTCCGAGAAACTTTGCAGAATCGCAGCTTTCCTAGGGATAAGAATCAGATTTGTATGAGTGATGAATATTGGTAGTTCTTTCCCCATAAAGAATGCCTTCACCATATCCACCACATCTAGTTTGACTATCTCCCAACATGATTGAAAAGAATAATCCCGTGAATCCATCAGTGTGACCACAAAGACTTTCTCCATTCAAGGCAACATCGTTTTCTTTGACTTCTTCTTCAGCTGGTAAAGATCTCCATGGTATGATTCTGATCTTCCGTGACTAGGGTAGGGATATGCTTTAATAAACCAAACTTAGAAGGAATTCTTCTTCAAATTGCTTTTGATAACATCCGACCGTTTTCATGAGATCTCCTCTAATTGGTTAGCCAATTTCCATCAAAAGATTCTTGGATATTATCCACTCTGAGCTTCTTTCTCCTCCCTTTTACATAGCATGGAATAACTTTGAGTTTCTATCTCCATCTTGAAACCATGTTAGTCCTGATTTCTGTCTCCAAAACTGTTCTTCCAAGTGTAAGAATCTACTAAGGTCTGCCTGCACCCTATGTAGTCTCTCTCTATTCTGCACTGTTGGAGATGTTTCAAACTGCTCCTCATGGACTTTGATTACCTCTTCAAGTGATGCAATTTGCTGAAAAATATTGCCATATGTGTTCTTGCTCCAATTTCTCAATGCATTCTTCACCTTTTTGAGCTTGTGATGAAACTTGGTAAATGGATTTCCTTCAAAATCTATACACCAGTGTTGCTTGATAATCTCCTGGAAACTCTCATGTTGGACCCAAAAATTCAAGAACTTAAAAGGCTTTCTGATCACCTCGCATGTCAGTGGAAAACTCTAGTTCCAAAGGAGAATAATCAGATCCCTTTTTTATCAGATGAGTTACCTTCATGGTGGGCATTACATCTAGCAATTTATCATTACAAACCATCCTGTCCAACCTTTTAAAAATGCATGCTTCTTCAGCTCTTCCATTCCACCATGTATATGTACTACCTACGTATCCAAGATCCTATAAACCACAACTGCTAAGACAGTGATTGAAATCTGCTACTTCATTATACAAGACCTGCAAACCTCCTAATTTTTCCTCTTCGTAGATATGACATTGAAGTCACCTCCCACTAGCCAAGGTAAATCAAACATTAGAAACGGCCAATGGAATCCCATAGCATTCTTCTTTCTCCAAAGATCACAAAGGCATACACCATCGTTAAGACTATATGACAGCTTAAACTTTGGTGAAAACAACTTCAAAATTCATTGCTCATTGTCAATCTCCACCGAACCCCGCACATCCTCCGAAAGGAATAACCAAATTTTTGCCCGAAATATTGACAAAAGGTGTTTCCATACCTAACTTTCTTCTAAAACTTTCTACTTGCTCAAAGATATTCAAAAGGTTCCATCGCACCAATAATCCGTATCTGTTTTCTCTATTCAGATTAGTTAATCTCTCTATGATTGTTGAGTATTAACTGATCTCGATGTTCCACAATAAGAGCTTATTCATCATGATTAAGATTGTTTGGAGGCTACCTTCCTCTTTGATAATAGATTTGGTGGGGAACAGGTTCCTTCTTTCCACCTTTTGCTTTTGAGTTTCTCATTTGCCTTGTCCGTTGTCGGGGAGAGAGATCTCAAGCTTCTGCTTGACATTCGATCAATTTGAACATTAAGTAAATCTTCCTTAAGCTCCCCGATCTTTTATTTCACGAGGGGGATTACTGAGTCTTTGGGGCCCATCCACTGTGCTCCTTTGGATGATTAATAGGATCGATATCTAAGGATTGCTCCTCGGCTCTCTCTCTTCTTCGTCTTGTCCTCTTTCCACTTATCATGTTCGCTTTCCACCTTGCTTCTGGCTTGTGCTAATAATTTTCCCATTTGACTCTTGCCCGTCTACTGATTCTGTAGGCTTTCCATCTGTCTCTACTAATTCTGTGTTATTCTGGATTACAGTATTAGTGATGACCTGATCTTTTAGTTGATCAGTAGTATCTCCTCCCTCATTGATCTTTGAGCCACTGCTTCCATCTTCATCAACTATTAGAACCTCCTTCTGATTTTGCTGCATAATATCTGACAGTTCCACTTGATCTTCAGCAGGAACACTACTCTTTGCTTGCTTACCAAAAGATTTTTCTACCCAAGGTTTTGTTGATTCCTTTTCTGCTTCAGAGTTTTGTTTGTCTTGTCTCTCCATTTCCTCCAAGTTGATTTCCTTCTCATTTTGTTCATCAAGGACTGCAAAAGAATTATTAATTGTACATCCTTACCAACATCATCGGCCGAGGATTATTGAAGATTCTCTTATCTTACTATCCCCCAACCATTGATCACTCCTTCATGCTCCACCTTCTTGTTCATATTCTCGAGTCCTCTTTCGTGCCCTTTCATTCTTTCTCCGCCATGATTCCAAGTATCTTTTGCTGGCACTGCATTATTCATTGCTTTCTTCCCTTTATCCAACACAAGATTTGTGCATGTAGCATCCTTTGTCACTTGCCCTTGTTGTTGCATGTTTGCATCAGTAAAACTTGTCTTTGCATGTTCTTCTTCCTTACTCTCCTAAGCTGGTTTTAAATCTGGGTGAAGTACAAAGCATTCTTCTCATCGTTATTGCCTGTAGTCTGTGCATGATTTCCAATACTTTGGCATGTAATCATATTTAATATCAATCCAGTTTGCAATGATCTTTCCATGGCCCAACCTTTTCATACCAACATTTATTCTTTTAGGGAAGTCTTTCAACAAATCAACCTCTACCTTCACCTTTGCATAACTAGGTCTAGACTTGTTCTTTGTTGCCATATCAACGTGTAAAGGTTTCCCTACTGCATTAGCCATTGTAAAAAGAGACTCCTTAACAAAAAAGTTCGGAGCTAATGAAGGAAAAGATATCCGTACGATGGCAAATACGAGGTTTCATATTCAGGATGGAACCAAGGTTTCCATTTTTGCACTCTTATCTGGTAGGAACTATCCTTAGCCTTAAGTAGTACGCAGGTTTGGACATCACATGAGCATAGTCTTCCATGGATGATAATCTGAGGAGAAATGTCGTTCACACAAGTATCGATAGGGCACTAAGATTTTATCTCGCATTCAAGAGGGATTATTTTACGTAGTTATCCGTTCGGTGCCATATGAGAACTTACCTATCCAGCGCGTATTCGCTTCTCTATATCATTGTTGCATTTCCGTTTCATCCCATAACACCAAGGGCTCACCATGCACATACGTTAGGTTTCTCGAATAGGGTTTCGTTAGGTTTTATAGTGGCTGTTTCAATCAAAGGGTTTAATATCTGGGCATATAGATGTTTTGGTGGTGGTTCTTCTTGAGGCCGATGCTGGTCACCCCCAGGTAGGGGTGGCCATGCACCGACGGTGGCCGTAGCCATACCGACATCAAGCACTAGGGTTTAGGGTTTGTTTTTTAGGGTTTTCGTTGAGAGCTTTTTTCGCTAGGTTCCTAATGGTATCCGATGTTTGTTTAAGGAATAAAAATCTTTGTTACTCCTGTTACTTGAGAAATTTAAGTTACTCCCTCCGTTCCATATCAATTGGCATGTTCGGCTAGTCAGAAGTCAAATATGTGACTTTTAACTAACATTTTTTTTTTCAAATTGATATGAGAAAAGTTACAACTTGGAGTATTTTTTGCACAGTTTTTGAATATTTAAGTTTTAGTTGTAAAATTTCCAGTTGATCTAATCTGATTTAGCTTCAGAGATAGTCAAATTAACTATCAATAAGGGAAACATGACAATTAATTTGAGACGCGGTGAAGTAGAATATAACAAATTCTAAATAACATTAAGATTGAGAAGACATAATGGTATGGGGCAAAACGTGTATATGGGCTAGCCCTCACCTCTGGCAGCTCAGAGAGTCCAGGATATCTACATAGCTGTCCTCCACCCTCACCAACTCGGGTCAAGTCCGCAAACCTCGATCAGTGTGTCATGTTAGAGACGCACGTGGGGCTACAGTCAGTGGCGTGCGCAGGAACTTTCATAAGCAGTGTCACCATGTAAAAGAAGGAACAACTGAATAAATCACTATAATGATATCATATTGTAAGAAGACAACTTAAATCATATTAATAAATCTCATTTCAAGTACGTTATTACAATTCTCTTCGACGAGATTTCATCTTTTGAAAAGTATCCACGATAGCCTCATTAGAAACATTACTAAATACTTCTTTTTCTATATAAGTCATCAAACAACCACTCAAAAACTCATCATTCATCCTATTTCGCAAGTCAATCTTAATCAACTTCATCACGTAAAGCTCTTTCAACTGGCAGAAGTAAAGCAAATTTATTTTAGGGTATTTTATGCCCTTTTTTTCCGTTTTATGCCAGTTGTTTTACTGGTTTTACTGCTTTACCGGTTGATTAGGATTTAAAGTGTAACAAAAAGGTAAGGCTAAGTGGGTTCGAACTCACGAACTCGCCCATGAAATTGGAACGCCAAACCAACAGACCAAGGCGCAACTTTGTGAATGAGTAGTGTCACTTTATTATTTGTATCTTCTAGTTACGTTCTATTTATTTTTTATATATGTCTATCTAGTAAAAAAAAATCGATAAAGCAGTGTCACATGACACCCCTCGGACCAACATAAATCCGCCCCTGGCTACAGTCATGTCACATCACCCGAACTTTAGGGTTAGAAATGTCTCCTTTTGGCTTATATAAGGAAGCTTAGGATAGAAGCAACGCATCATCCTCTTGCTCTCACCATTTGTAATCTTATCATTTTCTCTAAGGCAATATTCACGGAAGTTCATTATTTTTAGCTCTTATTTTATTGCATTGTTATTCCTTATTCTTTTACACTTGTGCCCACTATCACCCCAAACCGATCTCACGAAAGAGTTTTCGGGGTTGGATACGTTCCACTTGTCTTTATACCATATAAAAATAAATCTCTAACTGATTTTTTTGGTAAAATTCGATTTCACCAAAAAATAGTTTGGCGTCATCTGTGGGGATAGACGACTGTGGAGTCGTCTTGATTCATAACAGAAACTCTTAAAATCTATTTGCATTTAGAGCCGTTCTAGTGGAGCATATTTGACCATGCCTGAATCAGCTAGTAGCACATCTGGAAGCAGCACTTCTGTCGAAACGAGAAACCCGCGGGGCTCGCTGTCAGTGAACCAAAAAAACCTTGGTGGGAAAAACAACCTGGAACTGGATAACCAAGGGGAAAGGGACGAGGCAGCGCCGCCCCCGATGAAGATTCACGATGAGATCCTGACTAGGGAAGACCATCCTGACTGATCGAGGAAAGTAGGGAAGTGCTCCCCAGAAGACATTACTTTGGAAAGAGGAAAAGACGCTCTCACTCTAGAGTAGAGGGAATGTACAAAGTGGAGGACCTCTCATCGAAAATAACATGGGTTGCGGGCCTAGCGTCGAACGGCGCGATGATGGAACATATGGGCTTTTGGATTCTCTGACTGAGAAAGCGCTGGTAAGCCACACCCTTCGAATAAACCGAAAGTTATCAAGGCACCCGAGACTCCCGGAACAAATGCGGAATAGGTGGAGTTGGAGCCAGTTGGGCGCAGCGTATATCTAACGAGAATCATCAAGCTGGAAAGGGAACTTCATGACCAGATGAGTCAGGTACCCGGGGCCCCTGTGGTGTTGAAAAGGCCAGAAGCAAGGAAATATGGAAAGATCCCATACAAAATCAGCGCGGCTCCGACACCTATTCCAAGGAAGTTTAAGATGCTGGACATACCCAAATATGACGGAACCACAGACTCGGAAGAACACATAACCACCTCCGCAGTAGTATTCACAGATGGTTTGAACACCAACTGTTTGGATGCGTCGAGAAAATTAAAGGAGAGCCTGAGGGAGTGGCTAGCCAAGTCTTGGAATGAGGTAAATGATAGATACACGACCAAAATGCGGATAGAGGATAACCTTAGAACCGGTGCCCGAATTAAAATAAGGAGTAAGCCACAGGAAAGACCTAGGAACGTTCCTCACGTCAGGAAACGAAACCCGAGAGGTTGGTATGAACCATATAAAGCCCACCTTCCTCCAAGGGCCGACACAAGAATTCATAGACCATGGTATGATCAAGGCCAGCCTTAGAAAGCCAGAGAGGCACCGTCGAGGATCCCATTAAAAGACCCGGGCCCAACGAGTGTGGCATCATATAATTTTAACATACAGGTTGATGAGCTGGTCATGGCAATTAAAAAAATAAAGGAAGCGAGGTTCCCAATAGCAACGTGATCTAACCTCAATAGGCTCGACGTGGAGCTGTGGTGTGACTATCATGCCATTCCGGGTCACTCGACCAAAGACTGTAAGCACCTGCATTATGAGGTGGCAGATCTGTTGCGAATGGGGTACTTGAAAGAATTCTTGAATGGGCGGTTTGGTCATGCCCTGGGAAAGAGGCCGAGACTCTGCACTAACAACAGGCACCCCAGAAAGGAGAATTATCAAGGCGGTGTCCCAAGGGACACCGAGCGGAATACCTTCCCCTTCCAGAAAAGGCGGGAGGGATTATTCGGGAGATCGTGTCAAGTTCAGCAAGATAGAAGGAAAAAACGTCGGGGGATCACACACCGATGCACTGATAATATCTCTCCAACTCTCTAACTTTAACATTAAGCGTGTGCTTGTCGATCCAGGTAGCGTAGTAAATATGGTGCGACTTCAAGTTCTCAAAGAGTGCAAATAACAGAGCAGGTGATCCCGATGGTCGGAGTCTTGACCAGATTCAACCTGTCTAATGAGACTACCCAAGGGAAGACCAAGCTAACTACACAGGTGGAAGGGGTCTCCTCGAAGGCCTTGTTCGATGCCTTTAATCTGGTAATAGGGAGGCCCTGGCTACATACCATGAGGGAAATCTCTTCCACTTTTCATCAGATCCTGAAGTTTCCAACTGTCTGCTGGATCGCCGAGATCCGGGAGACCTAGAGCCCAGCCGAGGGGATGCGATCCTGACCACCACTGAAGATGGTCAAGAGGGTGGAAATCGCTAGCAATTACAGAATTTTGGCCTTGGCGCTCAGTCCGTGGTATAACCCAACGAAGGATCGGGCAAAACCCCACTCAGCAAGGATTTGTGGGAAAAAATACCAAGAGGATTCGTCATACTGGAAGAAGCAAACGCAGGAAGCATTACGACAAAGGATCTGGAATTGATTGCTCGCTGTCCAGACTTTCCAAAGGAACAGGTATACCTAGGCTCGAGCCTAACCCCAGAGTCCTGGGGAAAGTTACTCAAATTCTTGACAGTTAACATGAATAGCTTCACTTGATCGGGTTTGGATATTGCAGACGTTCCTCCAAAATTGGCCGCCCATAAGCTGAGCGTGAATCCGGATTGCCAGGCCATCAATTGAAAAGGCTCCTGATGTCAGCAGAACACAGCCAATTTGTCAAGAAGAGGTAGGCCGGCCCATCAAGTTGGGAGAGGTCTGAAAGGTAGAGTATCCTGATTGGTCTTCTAATGTAGTAATGCTCTATAAGAAACCTGACTGTTTTCGAATATATTTAGACTTGAAAGATTTGAATAGGACTTGCCTAAGAAACTCATACCTTATGCCCCACCCAGACAAAGTTGTCGACTCGGTGGCTGGGCACGAGCTGCTCAGTTTCCTGAATGTGTTCTTAGGGTTCGACCAAATTCGATTGGACCTGGCGGACCAGGAAAAGACTTCGTTCATTACGGGTCATTGTACTGATTGCTATAACGTCATGCCATTTGGCTTAAAAAATGTGGGAACTACTTTTCATTTATTAATCAGTCAAATGTTCAAACAACTGATGGGTCGGAGTGTAAAAATTTATCTGGATAGTATAATCATTAGATTTCTAGGAACAGAGGAACATATAAGACATTTGCAGGAAACGTTCAATATCCTTAGTGCCCACAACCTAAAGCTGAACCCAGAAAAATGTGTCTTCGGAGTAGGCTCCGGCAAATTCTTGGGGTTCATGGTGTCTGACAGGGGAATCGAGGCCAACCCGGACCATATCCAAGCCATTGAAGAGATATCGGATATTCTTGATAGGAGGGTGTAGCAATTGACTGGGAGAGTAACCTCCCTGGGGAGGTTCGTATCGAGGTCATCGAATGTTGCCAAAAGTTTTTTCAGCGTATTCAAAAGAAGAAGGACTTCGAACGAACCCTGAAATGTCAACATGCCTTAAAAAACCTAAAGAAATACCCCCCAAATCCACCACTGTTAGCCAGCCCGCGGGCAGACAAACCCTTGCTGACCTATTTTGCAGTTTCAGAGGCCGTGGTCCGTACTGTGTTGGTACGCGAGGAAAAGTTACGTATCTCATGTCTATTATACTAGTAAGACACTTATCTAAGGTCGAGGTGCGTTATTTGCACCTCGAAAAGTTGGCCCTGGCTCTGATTATCACGACCCGAAATATCAAGGCCATACTTCTAATGTCACCCGATCTATGTGGAGACAACGTTCCTGTTGCGGAATATCTAGCACAAACCCGAGCTCTCGGGTAGGTTAGCGAGCTGGTCAATCGAAGTATGTGGGTACAATATGTCTTATCGACCCCGGACTGCCAATAAGCCGCAAGTGTTGGCGGATTTCATAGCTGATTACAGCCCGAGCCTGATGCCTACGCTCAAAAGAAAGTGATCCGGGAATCTGAGGTGGTTCTGGAGCGTAGGTACTATACGCGGGCGGAGCCATAAACACAAAAGGAACGGGGTTGGGAATTATATTAATTGCACCGTCAGGAACTATAATCAGGCGAGCTGTTAAATGTTTATCTTTAACTAACAACGAGGCCGAGTATGAAGCCACAATTGCAGGATTAGAGATGGTTCGAGGACTCGGCGCTGAAAGCATGGAACTAAAAAGTGACTCTCAGTTGGTCATAAATCAGATTCTCGAGCCACGAGAATACTTAAGCAGAGTGGTGATGCTACTGTCTGATTTCCGATAATGGAAGGCTACCTAGATCCCTCGAGAGATGAATACAGAGACAGACGCCTTGCTAACTTCTTCTAGTTCTTCGACCGAGGCGGTTGGGCGGTGGTCGGACTCGAGTCCCCTCGTTGAACACAGTCCTAGATCCCGTGTTGCACTCTTTTCCTTAACCACGGTTTTGTCCCAATTGGGTTTTACCGGCAAGGTTTTTAACAAGGAAACCGCCCAAAAGCGTATCACAATTTGGTCGGCATCCAAGTCTTTGGAAAGTGGCGGAATGCCTGTGACCCGATCCTTAAAGTTTTCTGCATTGCACATCCAAGCACCGGAAGGGAGAGAGAAGGGGATACCAGGTATATACCGAGGCCGCTAAAGTAAAAAAATTCCCAAAAATGGAAGGACTGGACTGATGGCTAGTGGCAAAAAATATCCTGTCCTTTTTTATACTCTTATTAAGATTATGTAAAAAGCTCATGCATAAATAGGATGACAAGCTCATCCCAAACTCAAGAATGGAATAAGAATCTACACTTATTTCCCAACTATTTTCGACAAGATGCTTCATGAGCTTAAAACGTTCGGGGCATAATCGAACTCGGAGGTTGCACGACCCCTTAAAATCGCTTCAAACACACGACATAGCCTTAGATCCTCCGAGCGTGCAGGTTCCATGAATCTTTGTGGCATTAAACGAGGTCAAGATATCTTCCTTATCAGCACCAAAATTGCGAGCCCCCTATTATTGCGAATCGGTTGAATTTCTGATCACAAAAAGTGTTTTCGAAAGTGACATGCCCGGATTGAGTTAACAATGATGACCTCAAACATAAAACGCTAAAATAAAAGACGTGTGCACCAGTCATTAGTTCTTAACTTAACACCAACACCCAGATATGAACATAATTCCGGTAGACGGGCATAACGGTCACGCCCTGACGGTTAAGTGTTAAACATAAAAGCCAACAAGATTACTAGTAATCACGATTATTGCAAACAAAGCATAAAAAAACACAGAAATGATAGTAAGCATGTAAACATCATTCATTACAGAAGCAAAAAATAAAAGAGCCCAATGGCTCAAACACCAAGCATTCAAAGGGAGCACCAGTCCGAATATCCAAAAAATAAAATATAAAAGTGGCACGCAGGCCCTATCATCCTAAAAGGGCACACCGGCCCGTAAAAACGTCATCACAAATTATGCAAAGGGGCACCTTCACCACCCGAAGAATCATTAGAAGCATCAGAGGCAGAGGGGGTCTCATCACGGAGGTCCTCCAGAGCTATCTCGGCGGCAGATACTTCCACCTCGACATCTGTCAGGGCTGACAAAATGTCTATAATGCGGCCCTCGAGAACCTCCAGAAGAGTATCCGCTCGGGTCTTCAAAACAGCAAAATTTGGTGAGATTAGCCACATTCTTGTCGGTAGCCTGGAGAAGTCGCAACCGATTAAGACGAGCTCGAAGCTTCGCCCGGAAATGTTCCAATGCTTGCACCTGGCCTCGAACAACCTTTTGCTTCGGCTCTAGCCGCCCTCTCCTGAAGCTCTTGTTGAGCGGCAATTAGTTGCTGGAAGGCCTTCTCACGATCGGATAAAGCTCTCTTGGCTTCCCGCCACTTCTCAGTAGTAGTAATATGGCGAGATGCAACTCTCAAACAATTCACACAGAGGCGCAAATTCTCAAACTTCACTCTCTCTAACTCCCTTGATTGTTGGGGGGGGGGGGGGATGCATGTTCCTGACTTTATCAATGATGGAAACCGTTCTAGCATGACCCTATGCAAGTAATAAGTGAAAAAAGCATGCATAGACCTTCGCGAGAAAACAGTAAGGAATCCAACAATAAAGGGGATCAACTACGTACCTGAAGAAATAGTTCGGCCAGGTGAGAAAGGGATACTTCCAAGTCAAGGTGAGTCCCGTCAAGACACGAATGCCGAACTGAAGGGTTGGAGCCACCATCATCGGTGCACCCCCGGCATCCCTAGGGCGAGTCTCCTCAATGTACCGTTACGCCCTATTTTGAACGGGTCCAAGATAGTTTGGAACTTCCCGGTTCTTCTAACTGGTTTAAAAAGGGTTAGAGTCGCCACCTTATTTTTTAAGGAAAAACAGGAAACCTGTATGTATTTGTGTGTCTGCTCCATTTTTAGTCCATGAAACATATGAGATTCTAGATAAGGGTTTTATTTACCCCGAGGGAAAGGTATTAAGCATCCCTCAGAGCCTGTCCGAAAACAGTCCTTAAACTTAGTTTAACTGAACACTAGAGGGGGATTATCTATCTGTTTATCATTATTATTACTTGTTTTCAAAATGTTGTGATTTCATGAAAAAAGCTACATTAGGTGATAATATGGTAAGTATATGCAGTGTATAAAAATGTATGTATATCAAGTATAAATTATTTTATAAAGAATGTATATCGATAGGAATGTACAAAGGAGTGTAAAGAGAATGTACCTAGTAAGTATAAAAGTGTATCTGTTGGTATAAAGAGTGTATATCTATTAGTGTAAAGAATGTATACAACTATATAAAGAATGTATAAAAAAAATGTAAGAGTATTTAAATAAATATATCAAGGATATAAAGAATGTGTATCCATGTATATCAAAAGAATGTATGTATATTAAACATATAAAGAATATATTTCAAATACAAAAGAGTGTTTATCAAATAAAAAATGCATAAAAATTTGTATAACTAGAGATATCAGTGCATAAAGAATGTAAAAAGGTTTTTAAAAATATTCATTGGTGTAGAGATCTTATATAACAAAAGAATTCACAAAAAAGTGAAGTCGATTTGACTTGTTTCTACCGTTTCGTAAAAGAGTGTTTGTTTATTGAATATCCTATCAAAAGAGTAAGGAACAAAAGAATTGTCAAAAAAGTATTGGTAAAAAGTAAGTATAAGGAATTGTGGATAAAAAAAATGACTGAAAATGTGTAATGCCTTTAAAGAATAAAAGATTTGTAAATGGACGACTAAATATTTACCTAGCGTCAATTAACTTAACTAAAATATGTATTAGTGTACACGAAATAATATAAAATGTACATTGTATTAAAAGTGTGTCAGAATATTTTATAAAGGATGGACTATTATTTTTTGCCTAAACGCCAAAACGTGTGAATTTAATTAATGAATTATTTATACCAAGTCAATTTAATCCATTTATGAAAGTATTGATGGCCTACGTCTTGCCTAAAGCGAATATCAAATTTTAAGTTAAATAAACAAGGCGACAAGTAATTAAATATATCAACCCGTCATTCCAAAAATAAAGTTTCCACTATACTACGAGTTTATGTTTTGTACAGTTATAAAGAACGTGGAAAGTAAATACAAACAGTGATTCGGATTCCTTCCGAGTATCGTCTTTGAGATGTATTTCCCCGTACCTACAT
This sequence comes from Lycium ferocissimum, assembly GCF_029784015.1. NCBI lineage: Eukaryota > Viridiplantae > Streptophyta > Magnoliopsida > Solanales > Solanaceae > Lycium > Lycium ferocissimum. The sequence goes on along the minus strand of NC_081345.1, from coordinate 11,291,716 downwards.
AAACACTTGATAAAAATGTTAGTAAGAGAATAAATAGCTATCTAATGAATTAAAGAAATGATAAATAAACTTAAAATAAAAACCGTCTTTTATACTTTGTTTCTGAAATCGACGGAAATTTCTTCATCGGCCATTTAGGTTTAGCATTTGCCCAAATGAATTTAAATAAATGCGATAAAAAGGGTAAAAGTGTCAACAACAGTCCCATTGGCCGCCGGACTAGTATTTTCCGGGCACAATACAAACATTATGTAATAATATAAATGTTTAAAATCAGTCCAAAAAGCAGTAACTTGTTAATACGTCAAAAACAGTCCAAAATATTAACAGGGGCAGCAAATAGTTAACCAAACGAGCAGTAGCTACTTTTGGCCAAAAAAGTCTGTTGGAGACAAACCAAAATGCCATGAAATGGGTACAATGATAACCAGTAGCTTAAGCACACACATAATTGTACAAGAACATAGATAACAATGGAGTTAAAGTAGTAAAAATGGGGTAAAAACCAACGAACAGCAAATGAACAATAAGCGACCAATGAAGGTCGTTGGAGCTCCAAAATTCCGAGCAAGAGAAGGTGCCGGAGTTCGAACTCCTCCGGCCTGATCTAAAAATTCTTGGAGCAATAATGGTGTGTCTGGAGCAGTAGTTTTGACGGAGTTCCTGGAAACGAGCAAGGCGAAATAACAAAACCGAAAAGAAGAAAAGGGTGTAGCGATGTCGCTGGTGGTTTCATGGTGGTGTGAAACTGTGGTAGTGGCACTCAGAATAGGTAAGGGGTTGTTTGGGGTCATTTGGTTTGTGGTGTGAGGAAGAAGAAGTGGACTGGTGGTGGTGTTGTTTGGCCAGAGTTCGCGATGGTTCATAGTGGCGGTTTGCTTGCTGGCTGCTCCGGTGAAGGAGATGAGGACGAAAGGGAGCAGTGAGGTTGTATGCTTGCAGGTTGTGGTGCGTCGTCGCCGTCCGTCCGATGATCAAATCCGGCGGCGGCGAAATGGTGGAGAACAGAGGAAGATGGGCTGTGTAGGGGTGTGGTCGGCTGCTAAGAAAAATAAGGGAGGAGAATGAATTTTTTTTTAGGACAAATCTGAAAATTATTTGTGTTGTGTGTGTTGAAGATGTGTCGAAGATGATGATTAACCCCTCCCTTTTCTTATAATGTAAATGAATACCCTCTTTTGTCCAAAAAATAAAAGAACTCCCCCCCTTGTCCTCTTTACCCCTTTTAACTCATGTTTAAAAATGTATTGACCAATGGATGAAGAACCCAACCCATCACTTCAAATGTCACCTTTTTAAAAGGTGACAAAATCTTGATTTGATCGAATTTCTGCTCTGCGTTTAAAAAATTAATTGCTCCGATTTTCCGCACCGACTGGATCGTACTAAAATATAGTTAATTAATACATGTATAAATAATAATGTAAGTATAAAAATATAAATATTAATGTATAAGATATAAAATGCACTGCTATAAAATAAAGAGACAATTATTAATTGTACAAAATGGTAGTATTACGATGTATATGTGCAAAAATAATGATTCGAAAAAAATGACAATAAATTGATAAAATTCCTAAAATAAGGATAATCATCAATAAATTGTCGAAAAATGTAAAAATGTGTAAAAACCTATTTCGTGCTCTTTAACGAATCAGGACCACCCGAAACGATTTCAAGCACGGCGTGCCAAAATTAGGTGTCAACAGCAGCAGCAGATTGTCCACCGACACCTTCACTGGCTGCCGCTCCTTCTTCATCTCCATCCAAGTCGACTACTCCCTGCATGGCGTCTTGCCAATATTGGACAATTCTGCGGCGAGTCCAAACCCGGGAACCTATCCCCTCTGAGGTTAAAGTGTCGGCATCACCTGAGGGTCTCCGTTTGCGGGAACTCGAAGTATGGCCGCAGCCAGCGCGATATTAGTCCTGGCTTTCTCTCAAGAAGGGATTTCAGGAAAGCGTGTAGAGAAGTTTCGTTGAGAAATAAGAAGGGTAAAAGGGGGAGAAAGAGAATCGAGGAACTTCTTCCTGACTTACCACGATTCTTACATCTCCAGTGGTCGGTAGAGATACTCCTCTAGGTCCTCTCAACCTCGGGAGTTGCGCGCAGGATGGCCATCACCTAGCCGAAGAGGTTCGGCATAAAATCTTGTTCAACCGGGATCGCTGATAAATGCGAAATAGTGGGTTAGAGGCAACACCTATCAATACAAGATTAAAATAAGACAAAATAGTACGAAGAAGGGATACATACGGGTGGGATTCCATTGTTCATGGAAAGGATCAGCAGATACGTGATGTAGAAGATCCGTACGCACCATCACAAATCGGTCGTACGAACCCCGATCATGGTCGTCCTCGACACTGGTGATAAGGCCCCGAGAACCTAGAGAGGCCAAGTTTATCATCCCTTCCCGGAACAAGCGAGGGGAGTACAGATGAATCAAGTGATTCAGGGTAAAGGGAAGCCCGACCAGGTCTGCCAAGAATTGGATACACCGCACTATCCTCCAGATTTGAGGATCCACCTGAGCAACGCATACTTGATAACGGTGACAGAACGTCTCAATCACTTCGTGGACCGGCAAAGTAAAAAAAAAAGGTGAAAGGGGAGGTATAAACCATCGACAAGCCTGGGGCATGGTGAGCAATATTAGCATTCTCTGGGGCCAGGGAAACTTCCACCTCAGGACCCCATTGGCAATCTAAGCGGACCTCATGTCATGACCCACCCAGAGGGCCATGACGGGCACTCGGAGCTAACCTACCGTGCACCATAAGACATACATGCATCACATATTCACACCCGGATATGGGCCATGATACTAACTAATATATATCATAAGCTGTAAGGGACACACGCCCAAAAGATATATGTATATACGTCATCAAGCTGAATCCAACTATGCAGGCCGACAAGGCTATCAAAACAATGATACAACAAAATATGGACCGAGAAGGTCATAGGACATCTAACTGTACATATCTGTCTACGAGCCTCTACTGGAATGCATAACATAGTAAGGACGGGACAGGACCCCGTCATGCCTAAATGTACACAAAAGAATCATACCAAGTTAAACCGCAACTCCGGAACAAGCGGAGTGCTCCTGTACAAACGCTGAGAAGGCATCTAAGGGTCTGAACTGTCTCCCTGTCTGCCTGCGGGCATGAACGCAGTATCCACAAACTAAAGGACGTCGCATTTACGAATAATGTATCCAGTATGTAAGACATGGAAAACAACATAATAGAGACAGGAAAGTAATATGAGATAAACAACTTGTACGTCTGAATGCCTCTGAGGGCAGATGACATGCTTGCTTTCCTTTTAAAGAAAACATTTTCATACGTATATATATAGGCCACACTATGGGGATGCATAATCATCATTAAGCCACTCTTGGCTATCATCATCATACCGTACCCAACTGCAGTGGTGTGCACAATAGGTGCCGTGCCGTACGACTATAGCACGGCGCGGTGTAATATATATATATATATATATATATATATATATATATATATATATATATATATATATATATATATATATATAATATGCATGAGAGCTCAAAAAGAAGTATTATGACTCTATCGGAGTGACATAAGGTCGGTACACCTCCGATTACCCTTATGGGACTAGCATCGTCAACATATCTCACTTTGAAGAACCAACCATAAGATGGAATCAACAATCATAAGATAAGATCAATAACCATGGAACAAGATCAATAACTTGCGTTAAGATCAAGAACATAAGCTTCTAATATTTCTAGGAATGGAGTCATTATGAAGGACATTCGTATATGTTTGTATCAATATGATCATGCCAAACGAAAGAAAGGGACAGCCTTAACATACCTCGTCCTCCAAGAAACCAACAATCTAGCTAAGTATAACTAGCATACTAATCCTATAGCAAAGGAATGTATAAATACTATTAGATGGTGCAAGTATATCACTTATATCGACGATAATTCGATTATAATATAAGACGGGCAGCACCTCCCTTCAATATTTCTAGTCACAAAGATATATATATATATATATATATATATCAGCCCATAACAACCATATTAAGATCATGTAAGCCTCTTAGTACTCCTTTCATCAACCAACCCAAAATATACATCAACAGCCCATAAAATCTCAATATACAAAATAATATGCTCTTCCCTTCTTCTTACTCAAGGGAGATAACCTCAACATCAAGATAAAAACCTTCAACAATGATGTATATACAAGACATAACAATCAAAATCCATCCACAACAATCCGATATCGCAACTACAATTGAAGTTAGTACACAATCACCCCTTATGCTAGGTTATTCTATTGTTTCCCTTATAGTTCTTCAACCTAACAACTTATCCAAGGGTCCTAGTACCTTTATCATATAGAGGAGAGGATAGATATTACCTTGAGTATGAATTCATAACCTTCAAAAACCTTAGGACAGTTGCAATCAACAATACATCAAGATGGCGCCACTAGTGCACTCTACGAGCTTATCTAAGACAAATCTGCCCCAAAACCTTGTTGCACACTTAGAAGATGATGGAGAACCCTCAAGAACACCCTGAAAAAGCATAGAGAGAAGTATGGAAAGTGTGTACATGAAATGGGACTTTTTAGAACATTATAAAGCCCTTGAACCGCCCCTCCGCCTCAATTTACTATGGAAATGCGGCCTAGCACGTGAAAACTTGCGGCCGCATCTCTCCATATTGGGGTGGTGTTGGGCAGTGAGATGTATAAAAAATAGAATTCTGCGACCATTTTGCTGCACATCAAACTCAATATGCGGCCTTCTTAAAACTTATGTAACCCTTCATTAACCATATAAGGAGCCCTATAACCTCCTCTCAAGATTATGCTAATCGAATTATGCCACAACGACGCAAAATTTCAAAATCTTCCAAGGTATAACATCCTTCCCCCCTTAGAACATTCGTCCTCGAATGTTAAACTCTTAGGGATTTTATAGAAATTTCGGCAGAGTCACCCCTATAACTATAACACTACCAACCTGTCACACAGTAACTCAAAATATGAAATGCCACATAGGGCCACAATAAGTAATAACAACAATGGCCTCACACGACCAGTAATCATATATAATGAAACATTACGCACCTGAAAGTAATGGTGTCTCAGTCTGGACCTCCTCTGGGAATGGAAATAAGTGCGGATACTTGGATTTCATATCTTCCTTAGCTTCTTAAGTCATCTCTTCGATATTCCTATTTCTCCAAAGGACTTTAATTGAAGCTACATCCTTAGTCCTCAATCTTCGAACTTGTCTATCTAGTATAGCAATATGAACCTCTTCATACGATAGTTGCTCGGTAACCTGAACATCATCAATGGGTACAATTCTGGAAGGACCCCTAATACACTTATAAGCATCGACACATGGAAAATCGGATGGACTGATTCTAAGTCTGAAGGTAGATCTAACTCATAGGCTACCTAGCCCACTCTGCGTATAATCCTGTATGGTCCGATGTACCGAGGGCTAAGCTTACCCTTATTACCAAATCTAATGACGCCTTTTATAGGTGATACCTTCAGGAATACCCAGTTATCAACTTGAATGTAGGCGATTGTCTACATAAGACTTTTGATAATTCGAGTCACATAATCGATCTGAATCGGCTTAACCTTCTCCACACTTCTTTTGAATCAAATCTGGCCCTACTAACTTAGATTCCCCCACTTCAAACCATCTAATAGGTAACCTACACTTTTGCACATATAAAGCCTCATACGGAGCCATCTGGATACTGGAATGATAGCTATTATTATACGCGAATTTAATAAGCGGCAAATGATCATTCCAGTTACCTTTGAAGTCTATCACACATGCTCGTAACATATCCTCGAGTGTTTGAATCGTACGCTCAACCTATCCGTCTGTCTGGGGATGGAATGCTGTGCTAAGACTCAACTGAATCCCCAAACCTTTCTGGAAGGACCTCCAAAAGTTAGTTGTAAACTGCGCACCTCTATCAAAGATAATGGGCACCGAAACACCATGGAGTCTTACTATCTCCTTGATATAAATCTTCGCATAATCCTCGGCTGGGTAAGTAGTGCTTGACAGACAAAAAATTAGCTGATTTCGTAAGTCTGTCAACAATCACCCATATGGAATCAAACTTACGCTGAGAACAGGGCAAGCCTGTAATGAAATCCATATTAATTGCTTCCCATTTCCAAGTCGGAAACTCGATAGCCTGCATTAATCCACTGGGTTTCTGATGCTCAATCATCACCTGCTGATAATTAGGGAATTGAGCTACAAACTATGCTATATCTTTCTTCATTCCATCCCACCAATATACCCCTTGGACATCATGATACATCTTCGTCGATCCCGGATGAATAGAGTAGCGGGAGTAATGAACCTCTCCCATGATCTCTCAACGTATCCCTACAACATCGGGAACACACAACCTATCTCGATATCTAAGGACTCCGTCTCCTGAAATCTCGAATGGTGATTTTTTCTTCTGAGGAGCTGTATCTCTGTAATGGGCTAGCATAGGATCCTCGTACTGGCGCTCTTTAACCTCAGCTACTAGAGGTGAGACTGCTGAATCCTGAATAGTAACTCTTGTATCGCCCGAGTCCAATAACCGAACTCCTAGGCTAGCTAACTGCTGAAGCTCACGAACTAGTTCCCTTTTCTCCAGCTGAACATAAGATAAGCTACCCATGGACATGCGGCTAAGGGCATCGGCTACAATGTTCGCCTTCCCAGGATGGTACAACATATTAAGATCATAATCCTTCAGTAGCTCTAATTATCGCCTCTACCTCAAATTCAACTCCTTCTACTTGAAGATGTACTGAAGGCTCTTATGTTCTGTATAGATATCAACATGGATGCTATACAAGTAGTGCCTCCACATCTTCAATGTATGAATCACCGCGGCTAATTGTAGATCATGGGTTGGGAAGTTCTTCACGTGCTTCCGCAATTGCCTTGAGGTATAAGCTATAACCTTTCCATGCTGCATCAACACACAACCTAACCCAACGCCTGAAGTGTCACAATAAATAACATAGCCCTTCAACCCCTCCGGAAGTGTTAGAACTGGTGTTGAAGTTAATCTGTTCTTGAACTCATAAAAACTGCACTCACAAGCATCGGTCCATTGAAACTTAGCTGATTACCGAGTCAGCTTCATCAGTGGTGCAGAAATGGAAGAAAACACCTCTACGAATCTCCTATAATAGCCTGCCAAACCCAGAAAACTACGAACCTCCGTAGGTGTTGTGGGTCTCGATCAAGTCTTCACGGCTTCAATCTTCTGCGTGTCCACTCTGACACCCTCATCTGAAATAATATGCCATAGAAAAGTCATATAGTTCAACCAGAACTCACATTTAGAGAATTTTGCTTACAACTTTCGAGCCTGAAGAACTTGAAGGACAACGCGTAAATGATCTACATGCTTTGCCTTGGATCGAGAATATACCAGAATATCATCAATATACACAATCACGAACAGATGTAGGAAGGGTTTGAATACGCTGTTTATCAAATCCATAAATACCCTCGGTGCATTAGTCAACCCAAACGATAATACACGAAACTCGAAGTGACCATATCTGGTTTTGAAAGCTGTCTTCGGAATGTCTTTCTCTCTAACTATCCCTTGGTAATATCGTGACTTCAAATCTATCTTTGAGAACCATTTAGCACCCTGCAACTGATCAAATAGATCATCAATCCCCCGAAGTGGATACTTATTCTTTATTGTCACCTTATTCAACTGCCTATAATCAATACACATTCTCAAGGAGCCATTTTTCTTTCTCACAAATAACACTGGTGCTCCCCAAGGTGACGTACTAGCCCTGATAAAGCCTTTCTCAAGCAAGTCTTTCAATTGCTCCTTTAATTTCCTTAACTCAATAGGCGCCATCCTATAAGGAGAAATAGATATTGGCTGAGTATCTAGAAACACGTTGATAGCAAAGTTAATTTCCCGCTCTGGTGGAAGACCTGGGATCTCATCCGGGAATACGTCTGGAAACTCGTTAACCACTGGAATAGACTGAAGAGTTAGTGGATTTGCTTCTACATCCTGAACCCGGACTATATAATAAATACAACCTTTGGCAATCATCTTCCTTGCCTTGTCATAGGAAATAAACCTACCTTTCGGCGATACTGTATTACCCTTCCATTCTAGAACTGGCTTTCCCAAAAACTGAAATCGAAACATCTTCGTTCTACAATCAACATTAGCATAACAAGAAGCCAACCAATCCATACCCATAATGACATAAAAGTCTACCATATCTAACTCAATCAAATCTGCCATAGTATGACGATCACAAACTATAACTACATAATTTTTGTATACCTGTCTAGCTCTCACTGGATCACCAACGGGTGTAGACACATCAAAAGATTTAATCGACTCGGGTTTCACCCTAAATTTACCAGAAACAAAATGCGTAACATACGACAATATAGAACCTGGACCTATCAACGTATATACATCATGAAAATATATTGATAGTATACCTGTAACAATATCAGGCGAAGACTCGAGATCCTGTCGACCAGCCAATGCATATATGCGGTTCTGAGGACCTCTCGTGATAGACGCTCCCCTTTTGCCTCTACCACGGCCTGCTGATATCTGAGAGCCTTGCCTTGGAGGGCGTACAGATGATAACGAACCAGTTGCTGATCCTGTAGGCTGAACTATACCTCTACCACCTCTCGATAGACACTCACATATAACATGGCCTGGCTGACCGCAAGCATAGCAAACATCTGAACCTAAGCGGAACTGTCTAGCATGTAACTTACCATACTGAGTACATCGTGGTAAAGGCAGCCTCATTTGTCCGGACTCATCTCTACACCGAGAACCTGAGGCTCTAGAACTCTGGCCTGGTCCTGAATAAGTAGATAGATCAAATCTCTGTCCTATAAACTGCGGAGGCGCACTAGCCACTGAATGGACGGAATTCCTAGAATAATGTTGCCTCGGATCACTTTGAACTCACTTACAGAGCCTGAAGATCTAGCTCTCTTACTATAAACCCTATCATGCTCATGCTCGGCCCTCCGTTGTTGCCTACACTTCTCAAGGTTCTGAGCGTGCACTTGGATGCGGGAAATATCCATGCCTGTCTGAAGTGAGGCCATCATGCAGTCATCAATCAAATGCGATCCTAAACCGCTCACTAACTGGTGAACCCGATCCTTCATCTCAGCTACAACAGCTGGAGCATATCTAGCCAATGAATTAAAGCGAAGGCCATACTCCCGAATACTCATGCTCTCTTGTCTAAAGTTCAGGAATCTATCAGCCTGGACTCGTCAAATCTTTGGCAGCAAATAATACCGAAGGAAGGCATCTGCGAATTCCTGCCATATGGGTGGGGGTGCATTAATCCCTCTAGATGACACCCAGGTCTCATACCAGTGAATAGCAACATCCCAAAGTCTATAGGAAGCCAATTCATCGACTCGTTGTCCGCACGCATCACCCGCAACGTCCTCAGTATCCCATCTATAAAATTCTGCGGGTCCTCATCTGGTTTCTATCCAAAGAATTTCGGAGGGTCTAAATTAATAAAAGCTCAAACCCTGGCACTAACTTCCCTCTCACCATAACCCGTACCCTGACGCTGGGCTTGAGCGGCTACTAACTGAGTCAACAATCGGATAGCCTCTCGCATCTCCTAGCCTGAAGTATCGGGTGAACGAAATGGGGTTGCTGGAGCTCGAGCTCTTCTATGCTCCTCTGAAGCGGGCGGAGTATGAGAAGTCTGGGACGGAACCTCATTCTGGGACTCGCCCTCCTCAAGATCTACAGATGGTACCCGATCAGTTCTCCTACCTACCACTGACTTGCCCTTCAGGACTGCTGAAGCTTTCCTTGTCACGGGAATTACTGAAATCACAACACATGGTCAGGAAGAAGGGAATCCTCATAACATGTCTCTATCGCACGATCTAAGATGAGAAAGAAAGGTAATCTTCCTAAATGTCCTGCAACCTCCTGTTTATAAATGTGGTGCACTACACATCTATAAACAAGACTTTACTAGACACAGCTCGTAGATAACCCTAGGACGAATTACTCTGATACCATTTTTTGTCACGACCCACTCAGAAGGCCATGACGGGCACCCGGAACTAGCTTACCGAGCACCATAAGACATACATACATCACATAGTCACACCAGGATGTGGGCCATGATATTAACTAATAGATACCATAAGCTGTAGGGGACACAAGCCCAAAAGATATATGTATATACGTCATACACAAACAAAAGGACGTCAGTGTTGACACCTAATTTTTGACCTCCCATAATTTTTTTTATCACTCACGGTCCTTGGAAAATAAATAAAATGAGCTATGCATGTTAAAGGGTTTAAATAAATTTTTTATAAATTGTTCAGACCAATATTTTTCTCCTCTAAATTGGTGAAAGGGTTTTCATGACATCATAAATTTATTTAGAAATTAATGGGTACTTTTATGACATTTTATGAGATGCTTGTTAGATTTAATCCAAAGAAAAAAAGGGTATTTTGTTTTAAAATAATAATCACTTATTTAATTGTCAAACTGTCAAAAAATCAAAATTAGCAAATACTTTATTCCCTTTAATCCATGAAGTTTGAGTAATTTAAATAATTAACCATTTCACCCTTTAATCTTTAATTTTGCATAATTGTGTAATTTGTCAAAATTATTTATAATTATCTATAAATGTTTTAATTAGTCAACTAATTGGTCCTTGTTGCAAATTGATGTTTATATTATTTAATTATTTTGTTATGGCCATAATTAATTTAGCCAATTCATGGTTTAAGGAAATTGGGGCCATTTTTGTAAAATTATCCTCTTAATGGCCTTAATTGAAATAACAAAATTCACTGGCTTAAATTAATTAAGGTCATTAATGCAATTTAATATGCTAATTAAATCCAAATGTGGCCATAATTGAAATAACCAATTGGATTAAAATCAATTTCGCAATTTTAAGCCCATTTACGTAGTTGGCCATTTTTTAAATTATTTTAATAGGATAATTATGTCCTAATCTCGTCTATAGTTAAAATATCATCAATTTTAATCTTTATTTAATTATCAAATTATCTTTATATATATATATATATATATACTTGTATACATATATATGTATACACGTCCATAGGTATACACATGTGTGTATATATATATATATATATATATATATATATATATATATATATACAAAAGGGCCAACCTTTTAATTTTTAGAACTGAACAAAAGCCCAAATAGGCACGAACGGCCCAATCACTTAATACGGAGAGGGGTATATCCCCACATCATTTTCCTTTTCCAAACACCCATAACCCCCCCCCCTTTCTCTCTCTTCATGAAACCCTAGAGCCGTCTCTTAGTTCTCTCTTCTCTCTCCACCAAAAATGGCAAAAAATCAGGGTTTAGCAGAGAAACATAACTTTTGCACGTGTATTGTAGTGAAACATTTAATGTTTCACTTGATTTCACTAAAATTTGATCCCAAACACGGTAATAAATCGTCCCTTTGCTTTATTTTCATTATTAATCTGTGATTTACATGCTTTATTGTTGTACCTCGCTTGAATATCATTGGTTGAACAAGGATGGGTCACATCGAGTTAAGCAGGACTCAGATCTGACCATTCGTTGTTGATTCAAGACAATCTTAGCCGTGTGAAGGTTTACAAAGGTTAATTTTAGAGAAAAAGGTTTGTCCCACATCGTATGTTTAAGGCCTTGAACATTTTTTGGGGTTCTATAAATAGAACCCCAACCCCCTTACAAAAACAGTTTTGGAAAAGTTGAGAAAAATTGGGAAAAACAAAAAAGGAGCTGGAAACTTCGAATTTCAAGCCTCTTAAGTATAAAAATTTTAAAAAGAAAAACCTCGACTTAGTTTGAGGTTTTGTAAGTTCCAAAACTAGTTGTTTCTTTCTTGTTTTTTTCGACCGTCGTGTGGTTGAGTGTCGTTTTGGAAGTCCAAAGGCTTTCAAGTCCAATTTTTGACCATAACTTTGTATCACTTTAAAAAGGTAATATTTTATCCTTTTTACTTATTTTTGTTATTGTTTAGTAGTTGGTTTATGTGATAGTAAAATAAGTTTGGTGTTAGTTTGTTGTTGGATTACTTTTTGGTTCAACTAAGTGACAATGTCTTTGCTTGGGTAATGGTTAAGGTTTATTAGCTTGTCTGGACGTGGAGATTACTTCCCTTATTTTCAAAGTACTTGTTTAACATTAGTAAATAGTTGTTGATATAGACTGAATATATGAGTTTTAGATAATGTGTAGATGTGCTATAGATACAGATGAGCAGCTTGTTGTGTGTTCTATTAGATAATTGAAATTTCCTGTTTGGTGTTCAAACCTTAAACATGACAAGAATATGATTACATGAGTCATAATAGTAATTTAGTGAACCTTTAAATCAGTGCGGGTCCTATTTGAATGTAATAGAATGCTAAAGTACTGTGATGATCTATTTTAAATCATTTAAGGCAGTTGCCCTTTCTTGGATGAGACCATGTTAAACTTGATTCTTCAATCTGCTTTCATAGGCCTGTATGCTTTGTCTATGTCAATTAGAAAGCATGAGTTATAATTAGGATAAAAAATAATAAAGCATTATGATTAAACTGAGGTAAGGTTTAAGGAATCTAGCATACTTATAGGAGTCTTTGATGTGTTTAAGGCATTAGAGTAAGGTCAAGAATAGTTTGCATCTGAGTGGATCTGAGTCTATATGAATCTGTTTGAATGTGTTTGGATTGGCCTAAAATAACTTTGAATAGTTGTGTGCTATACATTAAAGGTAATTTGAAACAACAACACCCTAGAATATGATATAGAAGGCTTAAAATGAAGGTTGGAATTAAGGTCCATTTATAATGCAATCGGCCTAAATGGTTCATTAAAAGCTAATGTAGGTCCGTAAGTTGTAAAAATCATCTAAAATGACAAATACTTAGATACCACTAGGATGATTGTGTGTCTGTTTGTTTCATTTGAACGGAGTTCGCACCCCTGTCATTCATCATTATCGGATCCTCTTTTCATATCTAATTCATGCCGAGTTTTCAAAGAAGCCTAAAGGGATTAAAAAAGATAATTGAGTCCTCGATGTGCTCTTGATTATCAAAGATGATTAGTCAACTGGTAAAAAGGATTTGTTTGAGTCTAAAGGCTGGTGCTCAGTCTGAACTTAAGCTTTTAAATGATTAAAATGTTCAAACCTTCTCAAAGTGTTAATGTCTAAAAAGGAATTCAAAATAGTGTTGCATGGTTGAGACCGTTGCGTAGTTGATCAAATTTAACTCACATGGTCAACTAAGTGTTTAGATGAAGTTTGGTTTAAAGGCGGGTCAAACTAGTCCAACCACAAGGTCTTAATGATTGCCATTAGGCATGAGGATAAGGTAAAGGATTTGAGGTTGCCTTGGGAGAGTAAAATGTGAGCTTAGGCATGACCGGAGGTAGTGATCGGGGGGGGGGGGGGGGGAGCTTTGATCCCTTTTGACCGAAAGTAAGACTCGGGAGAGGGATGGGGAGGTGATGACCTCACCCTATCCTATTTTCTCTTTCAGGACCCTGAGGTTTCCTTGTTTCCTAAACCTTGTTCTCATAACTATGGGACTCACAGAGATCTTGGGATTGGTCAAGGATAGTTTGCCATGCCTTGGGGGGATCCTTGATTTCCTCTCTGTTTAAAGCTAAGTTAAAACAAAGGGTAAGGGTCTATCACATTTCGCCATAATTAAAGGGGTTAAAAAGAGTGCTATCAACTAAGTTTTAGGGGTAAGCTATTCACCAGGGCCTAGATCCATGTTCTTAGAGTCTAACTTGCTTGCTTTCTTGTTTGCTTTAGAATGAATATGTTAAAAAACATGTATGATACATGTATGTGTGGTCTAATCCCGTGTTGTCTTAGACTTAGTTTGAATTTGGGAAGAGAATATTTTAGCTAACAAAAGATTGGTGAGAGTCCTTACTTCAACTTATGTTGCATTAGGCTTTAATGTGCTTTTGTAGTGTAAATTTGGATTGAAAAGGTAAAGTTGTACCTGTCTAGTAAAGTTTAATTTTACACTTATTATGTATTTAAAGTCCTGTCATGTTAGGAACTATGGAATGGAATAGCTGAATATTAAGTCTGTGTTTTAAGAAATGAATATTAATAAGCTGAAATTGGTCTAATGTTGTTGTTTGAGTATATTTTGAGTACTCTTGAAAACAGTTGAACCACTTGGCATAGGATGGCCTTTTCAAGACACCTCAAAGAGGGGGCAGGGAAGAGGCAAGCTTAGTGTAACATCCTGTAAATTTGAGTTAGGTGTGAACGTGTAAAAATCTAGTGTTAAGATGATATTATACCTATATGAATCCATTCTTGATGAATTCGGGTGGAAGATGGTCGTTTTGGAGTCAAACTAACAATTGAAGTTTTTAAGGGCTCTTAAATTCGCCTAAGTTTTGGTAGGTTTGTCTTCTGGGCGATTTTCATGAAAATGTGTTGGGAATTTGAAAACACTTCCTTGATGAAAGTTGTAGATCTTTGAAATATCTTTCCAATGGTAGGTCTCCCAGCCCAAGAAAGGTTATGTACAAAAAGTTATTATCGTTTTACTGAGCAAAGGTCAATTGTCGAAAAAGAAAAAAATATGCTGGGCCCGCGTGGCCGACCCAGCACAGAAGAACTCAGCTGCGGACGAAAATAAAAATGTGATCAGGTGCTGAACCAGCGACGTGGACTCATCACGGATCGGAAATTATTTTCTGATTCCGAATTGTCTTTAAGTCCTACTTCGTTGTGTTATTTCCCACTTCGTTTCAAATCAATATTTCTGAGGAAAAGAACCCTAGAAAAGTCTCTCTAACCCTAAGGTGAGTTCTCACTCAATATTGATCATTCCCACACCATATCCATCCCCTCTTGATAGCAAATCATCTCTAAAAAATTATTCAAGAAGAAGAAGAGAGGGAGTCCATCAAAAACTAAGACTCTTGTGGATTATTATTATTGTTTGAACTAGTCTAGAATTAGGTTAGGATCCACCTTCCATAATTCAAGAACAATTTAGTAGCTAGTTTTAAATTCCAAGGGATTCAAGGTATGTCTCTTTAAAAATAAAATCCTTTTTGAATATAAAAAAGTAATTGATATGTCTCTTTACAAACTCTTGAAAGATTGATTCTCTATAAAAGCATTTTTGACTATAAATGATATGTCTCTCTTTTGAAAAATTGGTTTTACATTGGAAGTTAAAATCTATTACATGTCTTTGATCAATTGGTTAATGTGTGTGTGAGGGGAAAAGCCCACATTAAACCTAGATTGTAACAAACCCTATATATGTATAAGATATTATGAATGTTTTCCTCTATGAGAGATGCTTAGTGATGATGGTGATGATTTTACAAAGGAACTATGACAAAGTAATCTTGTTTAAAGAAGTGGAAACATTTTCATGATTATCTATGAAATTATGGATGTCATTATGAACTTTAATGCTATTTGATGGTGTGATTAC
>NC_081345.1:11255917-11276026 GCF_029784015.1 Lycium ferocissimum | reverse complement strand
TTCCTTCATTTTGATGGATAATAAATTTGTTAGAATAATTTAAAATCTAGAGAAAAGGTACTTTATTTCTAGATCATTTTGGGTACATTAACGGTTGAAGCTCTTTTGTAATAGTTATGTCTTTCTATTATAACAAAATGAGTTTATCACATTGAATGTTTTAATTGGTACCAAAATGATCTACGGAGTAATTCTCATATGTGTTGTGAAAAGGGTAATTGAAAGACATTTTATATGAATTTCATGTCTTAATATAAAATATTGATACTTTGTGCATTACCATTGACAACAATATGATATGAATTGCTTAGAATACGTCATTTGGAATATTTAAAATGTGGGGGTGTTTGACTTATGAATAAAAGTCAATATTGGACTTAGTGTCTGTTACAAGATATAAATTTATTTAAATTGTGTAGTCCTTCAATCCCTCAAATCCTTAGTGGATATTGACATGACAATGAATGAATTCATAGTTGGTTCGATTTTGGTGACAACTAGTTAAATTGAATTACTAACCTGATGGTTGGTCATGTGTCGTTTCAGAAATATTGTGTTCATTTGTGAAAGAGTGTCACTTGAAATGTTATGTTCTCTCGTGTAAAGATTCAAGTATTTAATATTATTTGAAAAGGACACTTAAAATGTTTGAAGTGTGGGGGTGCTTGGCTTATGATTGATAGCCAATAATATTTGAAGAAGTTTAAGATATAAAATAATTTCTTCAACTCCCACAAAATACATCCTTGATGTGGTAGTGATTTACAACTTGACAACTTTGGTGATAATTAGTTGATGAAACTACCAATTTGATGGTTAGGATACAAGTCATCCTATAAATGTTGTGTTCTTTCATAAAAGTTGTGACTTTTTATGAAAAGATGTATCTGTTGAAAGATAACTTTTTTGTTTAGACATTACCGTCATAAGCAGATGTATTAGTACTGTTGAAAAAATAAATGTAATATCTCAAAAAGAAATATCCAAATTCATTCATACTACAATAGTATCTCATGTTATCCGTTGAAGACATTAAAATTCTTAATAATGACTCATTAGTTGTAGGCTATTAATAGAACGTTTTTCTTGACTATATTGAATGGCTTTAATTATCGTTAGCTTTCAATGGTGACTAATTCTATTACCAATGTTACCATTCTTCACCCATTTAAAAAGGAGATGATCCCTTCAGCATTTGTGTGTTGTGGAAAAGGTCCTATAATTTGTGGAGTTCATATATCAAAAATTAGCCTATCATATTGAGTCTTCCTCCAATATACATTACAAAATCCTTTCATTTGGGGAGAGTAGACAGAGACAAATTCTTCCCTTTTTTCTTATGGTCTTTGGGTTTCTTTCTTATAAAATTTTGACACATTCTGGCTCCTAGTTTTGTACTAGAAGAGCTTGTTGAATCCTGGGGAATACACCCACACCGGGTGAAATATCCTTAAGGAAAGTCTGTTAATTGACATGCCTCAAGCTACGAAGAATTCCCTGCAGTGTTCGTGATCAAGTATTTTCCGTAATATTGCCAACAATCTTAAGGATTTTTCTTTTTCTATTCTTACGGAAAATTAATAGATAATAACTCAGTATAATCTGTCTAAGTTTCAATTATGCTTATGTTAATATTTGATGCTAAACGAACTTTATAATATGTAGATTTTGAGTCAATATGCTACATATAATCTTCTTTCTATTTTAGAAGTATTTATGATTGCAAATTGTTAATGTTGATGTGCATCTTGTATGGTGAAAGATATTGCACTTTAACTCCTTTGTCTAGGAGCTACTATTGGAGACTTTAATCGTGAGGGTTTTAGATTTTCTCACTGAACATTCTGAAGATACAAATATGTTATATCCCGTATTTTGTACATTGGGATAATCCAAGCTAACCCTGATAAGTTAAGGACAAGACTATTTCGGGATACGAGGTAAAGACTCTTAACCTCCGATTTTATTTTAAGGCATAAGTTGCTTATGATTTTATTGGTATGGAATATTAAGGAAAACTTGGGGTTAAAAGTGAATTAAGGGAAGTTAACAATTCATGAAACAAAAGGCCAAGTGGCCGTGTAATGTGGTGTGGGCCATGGTCCACATGGATGCATAATATATGTAGATGAAAGATGACCAATTAATCATATTCATCATCTTTTCACCTTAGAACCTTGGAGAAACTTGGAGAAAAAAAAAAAAAGAAGCCATTCAGCCATGGCCTAGCCGAACAAGAACCTTGATTATTGATTAAAAAAAAATTCTTCTAGCAATTCCAACCATTGGAAGGTCATTGTTAACGTGGAGTAGTTGTTGGAGTCAACAAACCATTCGTTTTTACCATTTGCAACCCTAGCCAAGTTGTGGAGTTAAGTGGAAAAGGTAAGGTTTAATCTTCTTTTTCATATGTTATGGATGGTTTGTGTATGTTGTAGAGTGTAGAAATGGATGAAAATCATGAAATTTGTGTGTTGGGGTGGTGGCCGAATATGGGCTGTTTGGTATGGCAAGGAATGAACTAATTTTATTTAGTATTTTGGTTGTTGTTGTTATGGATTCTATGATGAAAATGAAGGTTTAATGGTTCAAGTTGAAGGTGTAATCGTTGTGGTTTTTTTTTTGAAGTTAATGTGATTTTAATATAGTTTCTTGTATTTATGAGAATGATGTTGTTAACGTGTTGATTGTTGGTGTAATTCATGAATTTGGAAGAAAGAAATGTGTTGTTGTTGTTCTTATTGAGTTTGGGGAGGTTTCGGGTGGAGTAGTATTTTGGTTGGGTTGTTTTGAATATTGTGCGGATTGTTTGAAGTGTTCTTGAATCTTGTTTGAATGGTTTCGGATTAGTACTTGAATGTGTGAGCATTGGTGTTGGCTTGATTGTATGTGGTTGATTTGAATGTAAATGAAATGTTGTCGAATTATGTAGAAAAGAGTTACTAACGTTAGAATGCGTTTTGAATTAATTGTTGATGTTGTTAGTATGGTTGTTGGTATTGTTGTTGATGATTTGCCGAGTTGAATTCTCGGGGTTGTTGAATTTATAGGGGAAATGCTGCCCAAATTTCTGTAGATAAAGTGCTAGTTTGGGATTGAATTCCTAAGTGCCTGTAACTAATGTTAGGATATAATGATGTTATTGTAGATCTTGGTAAGCCCGAGACTTAAGTTCGGATTAGCTTAGGAGCGGACGAGGTATGTAAAACTTACCTTTCTTTCTTTTGGCATGTCTTAGATGTAAGTAAGATATGATACGAGCCTCGGGGTAATTCTATTCTTAAGATCCGAGCATGTCTACGATTCTTATTCACTTCTTGATGTTAGCATTCCTAATATAGTCGACTATGGTCCTTGTGTCTTTTGTATGATTGGATTTTAAATGTTGCATAAAGAGTTTTGTTCGTAAAGGATTCTATGTCGAATAATGTCCGTAACTTTCATAGACGGGCTCGGATCGCTTCGATACGTTCGGAGAAGATTCTATAACGAATAATGTCTCTAACTTTCATAGGCGGGCTCGGATTGGTTTGATACTTGTCCGTGGTCCCGAGACTTTCCTTTGTATAGTTCTAACGACTTTTTGAAAGAACTTACATGACTATCGTCTTAACCCCCGAGCGTTGATTACTTACTTATCTATTGAGTCTGTAATGATGATTTATATGCATATGGTTACTCACGACTCTGCTCGTGCATCTTTGTTGTTATATCTTTCGCCGAGTCCGGGCCGGTTATGTCATCGTGCGCACTATCTTATATTCGGAGTATGATGTGTTATAGTTCACAAGTCCCTGATGCTAGTTAGGAGTACACGTATATATTACGATGTTATGATGTGTTATGGCGTTATGATGTGTTATGGAGATATCTTTGGGTTACGGAGATATGAAATCTTACGGGGTATGATGTGTTATGGCGCCAAAGACGGGGTGGCGACCATGTTGTCATACATGCATGATTTGTGTTTCAAAAGTAAATATTTTGGTATTACGGATATTGTACTTATTTTACGTACTTTTTGTTCCGGTTATGATCTTGTTCTTGTACTTCATGCTTATATACTCGGTACGTATTTCGTACGACCCACTTTCTTCGGGGGTTTGCGTTTCGTGCCGCGGTACGGACGCCCACTTTGGTGATCCGCCGACTTAGGACATCCTGCTCTGATTATCTTGGAGTGCTCTTTTGTTCCGGAGCCTATATTTTGGTACAAACTCTTCCGTTGTATATGCATATGTCCATTCGGGGGTACGGCGGGGCCACTGTCCGTCATATGATTTGTTGTTACTCTTAGAGGTACGTAGACATATATGTGGGTTGTGAATATTCTTCGTTCGGTTGTTCGTATGATTTATGTTTTGGGCGGTCCCGTTACGCCGTAGCGACCTTGTCGGCTTGCGTTTGTATATATTTTGGGATGTTGTGTTTATGATAGCCTTGCGCGCACGTGATATATATTTGTACATGCGACATTTTTGGGACGACGTCTGACCTTTGTATATGTATAAGCTATTTGTATGATGATTCTGGTTAATGGGTGTGTACGAGTGTCCAGCTCGGGCACTAGTCACGGCCTACGGGGTTGGGTCGTGACAAAAGTGGTATCAGAGCGGTTCGTCCTCGGAATGTCTACAGACCGTGTCTAGTAGAGTCTTGTTTATCGGTGTGTTGTGCACCACATCTATAAACAGGAAGCTACAGGACATTTAGGATGTTATCTTTCCTGTATCCTAGATCGTGCGATAGATTTGTATTATCGGGGATGACTTCCCTAACGAATTGTAATGTTTTCGGTGATGCCTCCAAGAAGGCGACGAGAGCGCCGAAGGGCAAGTCGCCCGCGAGAGAGACTAGCCGAGCCGGAGGTTACCGGGGGCCGTGCTCGGCTTGTGCTGAGGTTGTGCCCCGTCGGACCGGTTCTGACTCGAGGAGGAGCTCGGGGCGGCGGCCGGTGCGAGGTCGAGGAGGCGGCTCCGCCTCCGGCTCCGGGTTCCGGTGCCGAGCCTCCAGCTCCTCAGCCAGGGGCGGAGGATAGGGCCATGCGAGATGCGGTCCAGTTGTTGACCAGATTGGTGGCGGGGGCGGGGTTGCAGGCACGGATTAGGAGGTGATTATGCAGACAGACATGATAGTTTGAGGGCTCGTGATTTCTTGACTTGTAATCCCCCAGAGTTTTTCGGGTCGAAGCCCGCGGAGGATCCCCAGGAGTTCATTCGGCAGATGCTGCATACGTTGAGGATGATTAAGGCTTCGAGGCGAGTCTTTCGAGTTGGCTTCATATCGGTTGCGGGATGTGGTGAGTGGTATGAGTCACAGGAGTTGTCTAGGGGCGAGGCTCCCCCGGCGGTGTGGGATGAGTTTACGAGGCCTTTCTTGGCTGCCTCCGAGAGATGCGGCGAGCTAGGGTTGACGATTCTACGGTTGAGACGGAGAAGGGCGGGGAGTGTTCGGGATTATGGTCTTGAGTTTGATTCATTGGCTAGACATGCGCCTTATTGTGGCGGCGATATGACCTGATAGGATGCATCGATATGTGATGGGGTTGGATCGTTATTTGGTTGATAGTTGTATGGTGATGGCTTCCCAGCCAGGGATGGATATTGCTCGGGTACAGGCGTATGCCCAGGGGATGGAGGATCGACATAGAGGGCGTCAGCCCGACAGAGATCATGACGGGGAGCCGGCCAAGGGGCTAGATCGGTGGTTGTTACGGGGAGTCTCGAGCCGGCGGCCTCGGCGGTATGGTAGATATCCTTCCGCCCGGCCGGAGTACACCCCCCGGTTCACGGGTAGGAGACAGGATAGTACGGGGTATTCGGGGAGAGCTCCGGGGCTTCGGGTTCGCGGTGGACGAGAGGTTCCGGTCGGTCGAGGCCACCCATACCTCGGTGTTCTCCTGTGGGAGGCATCGCCGGAGAGTGTTATCGTGCTACGGGTGCTTGTTTTCTTGTGGCCGTCGGGGGCCACCTTATGAGAGAGTGTCCTTGGGGGTAGTTCGGGTGGTGCGACTCGGCCCTCTTGGGTCGATTCTTTGGTTCATCGTCCTCTTACTTGGCTATGCGGGGGGGGGGGGGGGGGGGCGACACCGGGGGGCCGCGGTAGGGGCCGTGGCGGAGTCGA
Source organism: Lycium ferocissimum (assembly GCF_029784015.1). Taxonomy (NCBI): domain Eukaryota; kingdom Viridiplantae; phylum Streptophyta; class Magnoliopsida; order Solanales; family Solanaceae; genus Lycium; species Lycium ferocissimum. The sequence goes on along the minus strand of NC_081345.1, from coordinate 11,269,903 downwards.
TTCTAGCGGTCCTTCGAACCGTATATATGCCTTGGCTGGCCGACAAGATGGGAGGCGTCACCAAATGTGGTTACGGGTATATTATTGATCTTCTCCCGAGATGTATATGCATTGATAGACCCGAGCTCTACTTTATCGTATATTTCTCCTTGTCGCTAGTAGAATTGGGATAAAACTTTGAACCGATAGAACCGTTTGAGGTAGCTACACCGATGGGGAGATTTTGTTATACGGTATATAGAGATTATTCGGTAATTATATGTGGTCGTTGCACTAAACGGTCGATAAAATTTGGATATATGGTGAGTTCGATGTTATTATGGGTATGGATTGGCTAGCTTCTTGTTATGCTAACTTTGATTGTCAGAAGAAGGTAGTTCGTTTCCAATTCCCAGAGGAACCAGTTATAGAGTGGACGGGAAATACGACGTCGACCGAGGGGGTAAGTTTATTTCATACCTCGAGGCAAGGAAAATGGTTAGAAAGGGTTATATTTATCATCGGTTCGTGTGCATGACTTAAAAGCGAAAAGCACGCGACCCTTCGGTCGGTCCCGGTGGTTAATGAATTTCCGGATGTATTCCCCGGATGAGCTTCCGGGTCTTACTCGAGCGGGGGAGATAGAGTTCACTATAGATGTCTTTTGCCGGACACTCGGCCTATATCTATTCCCCCGTACGAATGGCACTAGAATTAAAAGAATGAAGGAGCGGTGAGGATTTATTAGAAAAGGGCTTCATTGGCCCGGAGATACATCACCTTGGGGAGCACCGGTATTGTTCGTGAGAAAGAAAGATGGGTCGCTGCGGATGTGTATTGATTATAGGCGGTGAATAAGGTAACTATAAAGAATAAATATCCCCTCCCCAGGATTGATGATTTGTTTGACCGGTTGCGGGTGCTAAGTGTTTCTCGAAGATAGACTGCGGTCGGGCTACCACCAGTGCGGGTAAGAGAGGCGGATATTCCAAAGGCGCATTCGGGACCGATATGGACATTATGAGTTTAGAGTGATGTCTTTTGGGCTGACCAATGCTCCAACAGTGTTTATGGATCTGATGAATCGAGTATTCAAGTTGTTCCTGGATATGTTCGTGATTGTATTTATTGATGATATCCTAGTCTATTCACGATCAAAAGAGGAGCATGCAGATCATCTGAGGGCGGTACTTGGGGTGCTCCAGCACCAGAAATTGTATGCTAAATTCTCCAAATGTGAATTCTGGTTGACTTCAGTAGCATTCTTGGGGCATATTATTGGAGCTGATGGCATCCGGGTGGATACACAGAAGATTGAGGCCGTAAAGAATTGGCCTAGACCTACGACACCCTGCGAGGTACGTAGTTTTACGGGATTAGCAGGATATTACAGGAGATTTGTGCAGAAGTTTTCTTCGATTTCAGCGCCTTTAACGAGGCTAACTCAAAAGGCGACTAAGTTCCAGTGGACCGATGCTTGCGAATGGAGCTTCCAGTTGCTGAAAGAAAAGTTGACTACAGCTCCAGTTCGGACTCTTCTGATGGTTATGTCATTTATTGTGATGCTTCCGGTGTTGGGTTAGGTTGTGTATTAATACGGCATGGCGAGTTATAGCCTATGCCTCCCGGCAGCTCAGAAAGCACGAAAGAAATTATCCTACTCATGATCTGGAGCTAGCAGCGGTAATTCATGCTTTGAAGATATGGAGACACTATCTATATGGCGTTCATGTTGATATTTATACGGATCACAAAAGCCTCCAGTATATCTTTAAGCAGAAGGAGCTGAATTTGCGGCAGAGGAGGTGGCTAGAGTTGTTGAAAGACTATGATGTTGACATTTTATATCATCCTGGGAAAGCCAATGTTGTAGCAGATGCACTCAGCCGTAAGTCTATGGGTAGCTTGACGGACGTGCCATTAGAAAAGAAAGAAATGGTTCGTGAGATTCATCAGCTAGCTAATCTTGGAGTCCGTCTGGCCGATTCGAGAATGTGGGGTTTCGTCGAGGAATTGCTGAATCCTCTATTATGGAAGAGGTAAAGCGACGTCGATATGAGGACCCTATATAGCAGCACGGTACGAGAGACAACCCTTGAAAAGGAGAAGACCCGTTCGAGATTACACGATGGAGTACTACTACATAGGGGCGGATTATGTGTGAGGTTGCGGGGCGGCGACGAGGTTATGGGAGAGGCACATTATGCCGTTATTACTTCATCCGGGATCGACAAAGATGTATCATGACCTCAGATGCTTGTATTGGAGGGATGATATGAAGAGGGACATAGCAGAGTTCGTTGCTCAGTGCCCAAATTGCCAACAGGTTAAGATCGAGCATCAGAAGCCGGGTGGATTGTTACAGGAGATGGAGATTCTGACTTGAAAGTGGAAAATAATTAATATGGACTTCATTACAGGCTTACCTCGCACTCCACGAAAGTATGACTCCATATGGGTTATCGTTGATAGGCTGACAAAATCAGCCCATTTTCTTCCAGTCAGGACTACTTATTCAGCTGAGGACTATGCCAGGTTATATATTAAGGAGATAGTAAGACTTCACGGAGTTCCCATATCTATTATATCCGACAGAGGTGCCCAGTTTACAGCTAACTTCTGGAGATCATTTCAGGAAGGATTGGGGACACAGGTGAGTCTTAGTACGACATTTCACCCTCAGTCTGACGGACAAGCCGAGCGTACTATTCAGACGCTAGAAGATATGTTGCGGGCCTGTGTTATTGATTTCAGAGGTAGTTGGGATGATCATTTGCCACTTGTTGAGTTTGCTTATAATAATAGCTACCATTCTAGCATCCAGATGGCACCGTATGAGGCTCTGTATGGCAGGAAATGCTGGTCACCGATTGGATGGTTCGATGTTGGCGAAACTAAGTTAATTGGCCCAGATATGATTCAACAAGCAGTTGATAAGGTGAAACTCATTCGGGAACGGTTATTAGCAGCTCAGAGTCGACAGAAATCATATGCAGATAATCGACGTCGACACTTAGAGTTCCAGATTGGTGATTGGGTATTCCTGAAAGTGTCACCCATGAAGGGTGTTATGAGATTCGGCAAAAAGGGAAAGCTCAGTCGAGATATATTGGGCCTTATCGGATCATCGTAAGGTAGGCAAGGTTGCCTATGAATTAGACCTACCATCGATTTGGGAGCGGTGCATCCGCATTTCACGTGTCTATGCTTCGCAAATGCATTGGTGACCCTTCAGAATATTTCCCGTAGAGGATATCCGGGTGACGAGAGGAGTTATCCTACGAGGAGCGACCTATAGCCATCTTTGGATCGTCGGTGAGAAGGTTGCGTAATAAAGATGTGGCTTCCGTTAAGGTATTGTGGCGGAACAATAACGGGGAGAGATGACACAGGAAAAATTTGAAGAGGAGATGAAGAAGAAGTATCCCCACTTATTTCCTATGCCTACAGGTAATCTAAATTCCTTAATTGGTTATGTTGATTGATGAATGAATTGTATGTGATAGCTATAAAAGAAACTCCCTCGAAAATGCTTATAAGACCCTGTGTAGGACTAGTTTAACATTCGAGGACGAATGTTCTAAAGGGGGAGGATGTTATATCCGTATTTTGTACATTGGGACATTCGAGCTAACCATGATAAGTTAAGGACAAGACTATTCGGGATACGAGGTAAAGACTTTTGACCTCCGATTTTGTTTTAAGGCATAAGTTGCTTATGATTTTATTGGTATGGAATATTAAAGAAAATTTGGGGTTAAAAGTTAATTATGGAAAGTTAATATTTCATGAAACAAAAGGCCAAGTGGCCGTGTAATGTGGTGTGGGCCATGGTCCACATGGATGCATAATATATGTAGATGAAAGATGACCAATTAATCATATTCATCATCTTTTCACCTTAGAACCTTGGAGAAACTTGGAGAAAAAAAAGAGAAGCCATTCGGCCATGGCCTAGCCGAACAAGAACCTTGATTATTGATCAAAAAAAATAAATTTCTTCTAGCAATTCCAACCATTGGAAGGTCCTTGTTAACGTGGAGTAGTTGTTGGAGTCAACAAACCATTCGTTTTTACCATTTACAACCCTAGCCAAGTTGTGGAGTTAAGTGGAAAAGGTAAGGTTTAATCTTCTTTTTCATATGTTATGGATGGTTTGTGTATGTTGTAGAGTGTAGAAATGGATGAAAATCATGAAATTTGTGTGTTGGGGTGGTGGCCGAATATGGGCTGTTTTGTATGGCAAGGAATGAACTAATTTTATTTAGTATTTTGGTTGTTGTTGTTATGGATTCTATGATGAAAATGAAGGTTTAATGGTTCAAGTTGAAGGTGTAATCGTTGTGGGCTGTTTTAGAAGATAATGTGATATTAATATAGTTTTTGTATTTATGAGAATGATGTTGTTAACGTGTGGATTGTTGGTGTAGTTCATGAATTTGGAAGAAAGAAATGTGTTGTTGTTGTCTTATTGAGTTTGGGGAGGTTTCGGGTGGAGTAGTACATTGGTTGGGTTGTTTTGAATATTGTGCGGGTTGTCTGGAGTGTTCTTGAATCTTGTTTGAATGGTTTCGGATTAGTACTTGAATGTGTGAGCATTGGTGTTGGCTTGATTGTATGTGGTTGATTTGAATGTAAATGGAATGTTGTCGAATTATGTAGAAAAGAGTTACTAACGTTAGAATGCATTTTGAATTAATTGTTGATGTTGTTAGTATGGTTGTTGGTATTGTTGTTGATGATTTGGCCGAGTTGAATTCTCGGGGTTGTTGAATTTATAGGGGAAATGTTGCCCAAATTTCTGTAGATAAAGTGCTAGTTTGGGATTGAATTCCTAAGTGCCTGTAACTAATGTTAGTATCTGATGACGTTGTTGTAGATTTTAAGAAGCCGAGACTTAAGTTCAGATTAGCTTAGGAAGCGGACGAGGTATGTAAAGTCTATCCTTTCTTTCTTTTGGCATGTCTTAGTTGTAAGTAAGCTATGATACGAGCCTCGGGGTAACTCTATTCATAAGATCCGAGCATGTCTACGATTCTTATTCACTTCTTGATGTTAGCGTTCCTAATATAGTCGAGTTATGGTCCTTGTGTCTTTTGTATGATTGGATAATAAATGTTGCATAAAGAGTTTTGTTCCTAAAGGATTCTATGTCGAATAATGTCCGTAACTTTCATAGACGGGCTCGGATCGCTTCGATACGTTCGTAGAAGATTCTATAACGAATAATGTCTCTAACTTTCATAGGCGGGCTCGGATTGGTTTGATACTTGTCCGTGGTCCCCGAGACTTTCCTTTGTATAGTTCTAACGACTTTTTGAAAGAACTTACATGACTATCGTCTTAACCCCCGAGCGTTGATTACTTATTTATCTATTGAGTCTGGAATGATGATTTATATGCATATGGTTGCTCACTACTCTACTCGTGCATATGGTTGTTACATCTTTCGCCGAGTCCCGGGCCGGTTATGTCATCGTGCGCACTATGCTATATTCGGAGTATGATGTGTTATGGTTCGCACGAGTCCCTATGAGGGTTACGAGTACCGTATATATATTACGGTGTTATGATGTGTTATGGCGTTATGATGTGTTATGGAGATATGATGTGTTACGGAGATATGATATCTTCGGGGTGAGTATGATGTGTTATGGCGCCAAAGACGGGGTGGCGACCATGTTCCCGAGCCCCATGCATGATTTGTGTTTCAAAGTAAATATTTTGGTATTACGGATATTGTACTTATTGTACTTATCGGGACATAGGATGGGAGATTGGAATTAGGCATCGAGGGTTGACTCGTTCAACGAGGCCTCCATTGGAAATTCTGAGACCACGAGCGCGTTCGCAGCGCATTTTTGTATGGGTTTAGGTGGTCGGGTTGTGAGCAGATGGCCTTGGGAATAACCCAGAAATTCGATTGAGGACTTAGAGAATTATGGGAATTCTGGTGTCTGGTGCCGCCATTGCCGCTGGGGCGGTAATGTGTAATAGGAGCCATACCGCTGCGGCGGTATCCCAGCCGCCGTAGCGGCATTCCAACCTCTGTGGCGGTGACGGGCAGCTATATTTCATTAAATGTGTCTTAAATAAATCTTAGACCCTCATTATTTCATATCTCGATATTGGAGCTTAGAGAAACTGTTCTTGGAGATAAATTGAAGAAATTCTTGGAGGTAAACTTTGCCTAATCCCTTACTCTTCCTTAATTACAATCATTCCCTTTAACATTCCCCTAGAGATGGAATTTGGAGGAGGGTTTTGAGAAACTTTTCCTTAAGGTCATGTATGATAAATTGATGATGTTAATGCTAAAATGTGATGAATCTAAGCTTAGTGATCATATATCTCCCACTTTTAACATTGAATTTCGAATTTGGAGACTTAGGGTTTATACCCAATTTGGGGGGTTTTACTTGAAATCAGATTTAGACCAATTCTTGAGTTAAATCAACAATTAATGGTTAGGTTATAATTCCCTAGTACTTAATTTGGTATTTTGCTTGCGAATTTCTCGTTTTGCCCTTGTGGGCCCATTTTCCTAATATCTAGGGTTAAAATGGACCTAATTGATATCATAGCAATATTAGTATCATTCTCCATGATTTCTAATTTAGAATTCAATTATGCTTAGACTACTTTGGCCCGAGTCAGCGCAGAGGATGGGAAAGGCAATAGAGTGACTTTGGTGGTGTTGCGATTTGCATCTGTGTAGGTTATGATTTACCTTTGGTGAGACTTCGTATAGTGAGTCACATATTGTCACACCCTAATTTCTGTTAGGGCGTCATGGGCACCCGACCCTTATTTAGGGCCGAGCGAACCCGCTGACTCACATTCTACTTATAATCACGCTGGCTCTCAAATCATGACACAAATACATAACAGGAGTTTTTCGAAGCATAATATACTTTTTACCTTTCTCGAATCAAAAAGATCTGTAACATATAGAAACATATACAACTTATAATACAATGCACTATAACACATCGACTTACATAGCCGCTTACATAACCGACATCTTATACCCACGACACTATCTGCAAAGTCTCTAACATGGAACGTGAAACTATATCGTAAAGCTCTAGCTCGGCAGCACTCCGGAGAAAATGGAGCTCGCCAATCCCGCCGGAACATCTTCTCGCTAATATCTTCAACTCATTTGGGTGTACCGCGGCATGAAACGTGCCCCGAAGAAAGGGGGCCGCAGACGGAATATGTACCGAGTATGTAAACCATGAAATACAATAAGCGGGATCATATCGAAGTACCGAGTATTTAAAATCATAAAACTTGTCTTTGAAAACGTTTATCATGCATATCAAATCATATAATCATCATGTAAACATATAGCGTGTCCCGCCCTCGGCGAGGGACTCGGTAGGTGAAATCATCATATACATATTCATATAACGTTCTCCCGACCTTTAACATGGACGCGGTAGGTAAAATCACATCATGATCATGCATGCATATACATATACATATACATACCGTACCCGGCCCTCTAGTGAGGGACTCGGTAAATAGCGTGTCCCGGCCCCACTAGCAAGGGACTCGGTATGCCATCCTGGCCACCATCTCCATATCATCACATCATCATCATATCATATATATATATAACGTGCCCCGACCCTCTAGTGAGGGACGCGGTGAATAATGCAATGGAATTGCACGAATACGTACCCCGGCCCGGACGCAGAAGGACATATACGAGGCCGGGCACGAGCGGAGTAGTGACAAACCATATGCATATAAAATCATACTGGGAGACTCAACGAAGTAGTCTAAGCGGGATGTCATGTGAAAAGCGGACAATAGTTATGTCAAATATCTTTCGAAACATAACATACATCATACGTATTTATAAATCCATAGTGGTCATAGTCATATTCAAACCATTGGGATCATAGTCGTACGTCAAACCAATCCGAGTTCGCCTCGAAAAGTTACAAACTTTATTCACTTTAGAACGTTCTACTCTAACAAATCGAAGCGATCCGAGCCTCTCGCGAAAGTTACGGAAGCTCGTAAGTTTCGAATCGGCTTAGAAACAAACTTTTTGAAAACAAACTTTTATGAAATCTTTGAAACCCATTTATGCTAAAAGACATAGAGACCATAATTTGACTACTTTAAGAATATGAATATCAAGAAACAAATAAGGATCATAAACATGCTCGGATCGCATGATGAATTACCCTCGGTACGTGTCACAAGCATTACTTTTCACTAAGACATGCCAAAGAACGAAGAATTAAGCTTACATACCTTAGCCGCTTCCTGGTTACTCCGAACTTACGCCTCGACTTCTCATGATCTACAATAACATCAATAAGCATCGAACATTAGCCATAAACATCGAAGAATCCAAGCCATTACTTTTTCTACGTAAATTTCGCAAGCACTTCCCCTATAAATTGGACATCCCCGAGAATTCAACTCGGCCAAATATTCAACAAGAACCTTGCCAACACCTTTCTTTCTTCTACATTCATAAATTATGTCAACAATACATGCGTTTACAACTTCATTTTCATAAATTCAAGAAACCATATCAAGATCACATTCTCTTCCAATTCAGCCCACACACTCATAACCTTAACTTGGATCATTAAAACTTCATTTCACATCACAGAATTCACAACGACAACAACCAACACTAAATGAATTTAATTCATCATTCATATACATATGACCTACACACGGCCCCAACAACATCCACACTTCAATTTAAATCGTTCAACTTTCATTCGCATCACATAATCCACAACACAACAACCAAATTACACTAAATAAAAGTAGTCCCTCATTCCTACACACCACCACACATGCACGGCCAACACCCACACATATACGGTTTCATCCCAACATCCATATTTTCATGCTTTTCATTCATTTCTACCTATTACAACACCCACAAACCATTTATAACATATAAAAGAAAAGGTTGAACCATACCTTTTTCATCCCACTTCATCTTTCGGCTAGCTTGGGTTTTGCAAGAAAGAGTAGTTTGCATGTCCCAACAATTACTCCATGGTGTAGAGGACCCTTTAATTGGTATGAAAACTAGAAGAAAATAATTTTTCATGATAAAATTTCTTGGCTCTCTCTTGGTTCACCCATGGTCGAATGGCCTTCCCCTATTTTTCTCCATATTTCATGAACTTTCTAGGCATAGAAATGATGAAGATGATTTTCATTATCATCTTAGCCCCTTAAATATTTAATACATGTGGACTATGGCCCACATGTCACATGCAAGGCCACATGGCCATTTTTTTTCATGAAATAAAATTTCCAAGACTTCACTTTTGGTCCCAAATTTTCATGAAATGTCTAACTTCCCATAATTCATTTTTTTGGTCCCATATTTCATAAAATATTAGTTTTCCATAATTCCACTTTTACCCCAAATTTTCCTTAATATCTCCATCCCATGAAATCATAAGCGACTTATGCCTTACAACAAAGCCGGAAAATAACCTTGTCCATAACTCGTCGCAACCAACTTAAAAATATTCCGACGTACAAAATGTGAGATATAACATCCTTCCCCCCTTTAGAACATTCGTCCTCGAATGTTCAACTAGTCGTATAGGATCTTAAGGATCTCGAGGGGGGGTCAAATTATTCTGAGAATCGCCTCAACGTTGTTTCGCTAATCCATTCTAAGACATGATTTGAGACTACTTATGTATTATTATTCAGACTTTTAGTATTCGGATTTAGATGCTTTTGTATGACCAGACCAGATACTGGGGTGGATTTCATTTACTTCCGCACTTGTTAACATTATATTATATTTGTGAGACTTACGTTATTTTACCTTCTTCCGTTATTTTCTACTATTTGTGAATGTTGAGTTAAGGGTTCGCCTACCGAGGTGAAAAAGGTAAGTGCCCGCACTATTCAGTGAAATTGGGTCGTGACAAAGTTGGTATCAGAGCCCTAGGTTACCCGGTCTTTAATACAAGAGCGTGTCTAGTAGAGTCTCACGAATCGGTACGATGAGCTCCGTACTTATCTGTGGGAGGCTATAGGACATTTAGTAAAACTCACTTTCTTTCTTTCCATCGTGCTACTTTATTCAAATTGGTATCTGGAAAGACCAAATTAGTATCTCGACTTATCTCTTCTCTCTTCGCATGGTGAGGACTCGAGCCTCGCGTGGCCCGAGGTCGGTGCCCAGCCCGCCGCCTACGGCGCCCAGCACTCGAGGGCGAGCGACAGCCAGAGGGTGCGGCAGAGCGAGAGGCCGCGGAGCTGCCCCAGCCAGGGGTAGAGCTTTGATGGTAGGCCAGCGACGAGAGAGGTCTCTATCTCTCGAGCCCGAGTATCAGTCGGGTAGAGACCAGACCGTAGAGGATGGCGTGGCCCGAGCACGGACACAGCATGAGGTTACTTCTGATCAGGCCATGCATGATAATATGGCCAGAGTATTGCTTCATCTCGATGCCCACCAGACGGCCGCTGACGTTACTTCACCCGGCGGGGGTTGCTGCACTAGGGTTGGGGCGCAAACTCCTGAGTAGGGACCTACGAGGGTAGCATATCCCGTCGCAGCTATGGCTCCCCGCATTGATTCTATACCCACCCCTGGTGAGGATATTAGGCCCATGGATGGTGCTGTTATGACTGTTGTTGATCAGGACCTGGTGGGGAGGTTCAGGAAGTTAGAGCCACTAAGGTTATCTGGTACTTCATCTGAGGATGCCTATGAATTTATTCTTGATATGCATGAGTTGTTGCACCGTATGGGGATAGTGGAGACCCACAACGTTGATTATGTGTCCTACCAGTTTCGCGGCGACGCGAAGACGTGGTGGAGGTATTTCGTGGCGTGCAGACCTGAGGGTTCTCCTCCTTTGACTTGGACTCAGTTCTATCGGGCCTTCCTTGAGAAGTATGTGCCCCGGTCTTTAAAAGAGGCTCGTGGGGAGTAGTTCTTACACTTTGAGCAGAGAGGCATGTCCTTGGAGTCCTATGTGACCCGTTTCCTCTACTTGGCCCGTTATTCTACTCCGTTGATCCGTACTGAGGCCGATATAATCAGACGCTTTGCGGGAGGACTAGTGGGATCTGGCTGCATTCCTCGTCTTTCGCAGGAGTCTATGGGGGCTTCTTTCCACCATTATTAAGCATGCTTTATGGTCGAGGTGCCAAGGCCCGTGATTTTAGGCGCGGTGACAAGAGGCCACGCCGACGGCGCTTTGGGGGTTCTCGTGTACAGTGGGCGCTTGGCCGTTTGAGGCCACCCCAGCCCTATTCCTGGCCGTCCCATGCATCTCGCATTACCGTCTTCCCCTAGTGAGCCGCCTGCATTGAGAGCTCCCCGAGAGTTCCTTCTAGACCAAGAGAGACTGTGGCCGTTCATCCGGCCTTCGGGCCGTGTTTTAGCACTCGACTCCTCCACCGTTTCTCAGGAGGTCGGGGCGAAGCTGCCGAAGACGTCCCCGCCTAGGGCAAAGATTATCACCGAGGACTTCGATTCATTCGGAGGTCGGCAGTGGACTCTCGCATGTAGGCGCAAAGTGGTTCAGCTTAGGGCCACTGAGATTTCTACGATTCTAGAGGTGGGTCCTAAACGCCTAGAGGTGGTACTCGGGAAAGTGCGAGAGGGATCCCCACCGGGCGGTGGAGCCCATTATTCATTTCGGTAGGCCCGAGTGTAAGTGCAGGCCTCTGACAAGCCAAAGTGGATCTCAAGTACCATTTACGTTCCGCTATAGAGCAAAGCATCCGTGTTATTTGATCCCGGATTCATTTATTCGTATGTATCTCGCATTTCATGCCGTTGGTTGGGATTTATCCCGTGATAGCATAGATATACCTCGCTCATGTGTCTACTTTTCGTGGTGTTGGATCGAGTCTACCGGTCTTGTTTAGTTACTTTTACGGGTTAGTCGACTCTGGTAGATTTGATGATTCTGCTATACGGTGGAATCCGACAGATATCGGGTATGTCCAGCTTTCTCCTTATCATGTTTATCTTGGACCGTCATGCCAAGACAAGCCACTTTAGCTATGCCGGCATCCCTAGGCTTGAGGAAGAGGTACTTTCTAGTCCCGCCCGAAGTTAAGATCATATCCTTCCTTCGGCGCTTAGTAAGTAAGGGTGTTTAGCGTATTTGGCGCATGTTCGTGATACGACCGTTAGATCACCACCCCTCGAGTCTATCCCTATTGCGAGTGAGTTCGCTGAGGTATTTTTCTGTGGGGATTTATTCGCATGCCACCCGATCGTGATATTGATTTCTATATCGACGTGGACCCGGGTACTCATCCTATTTTCATACCACCATATCGGATGGCACCTGCCGAGTTGAGGGAGCTTAAGAAACATGTCACACCCCAACTTTTAATAGGGAATGATAGGCACCCGACCCTTTCTGTGGCTTCGTGAAATAACCCTACGGCTCGTTGTACTCATAATCTGGCTGACTTTAAATCATGAAATGAATGCATAATGAAAGTTTTTCAAAAACACGCTTTTCGTCTTTCTCAAATCAAGTAAAAATCAGAATCATATGAAATTTGTAACATAATGCATAATGATACATCGGCTTACAGAGCCTCTTACAAGATCGACATGTTATATACGTGACTCCGTTCGCAAATTCCCTAACATAAATCAAGATATCATAACATAGATACTCCGACCTCGGCAACACTCTAAGAAATGGAGCTCGCCAATCCACCGGAACATCTTCTACTAATATCCTCACCATCCGTATACACCGTGTGGCATGAACGCAGCGTCCACAAGAAGAGACGTCAAGACGAATAATGTACCGAGTATGTAAGACATGAATAATAACATAATATAGATATGGAAGGTAAAATATGGAATAAGAGAGATAACCCGACATCCGGACGCTCATAATGCGGATGCCATGCATGCTTACTAAAAAACACTTTATACATATACATAGTAATTCATGCCCGCCATAGCCCCCTATCATATATATATAGTATCATGCCCGGCTATTAAGGCCTCTATGGTCATATATATAGTATCATGCCCGGCCATCGAGGCTCTGTTATCATGATTCGTGTCCGCTCTCCCGTGCCTCCTGGGCAAGTAATGTCACAACATGCCCACCGAAGTGGCGTGTATATCTACGCGGCCATGCCCGCCAACTATAGTGCGCACGGTATGAGAAAATACATACATATATATATAAAGCATGCATGAGAGCCAAATAAAAGCTACGACTCTATCGCAGTGACGTAAGGTCGTAACCTCCGATTTATGTTATGGAGCAAATCATCACTTATATCTCACCTTGAAGGAACTATTATTATAAGGCGAGATCAACAACAATGAATAAAATCAAGAAAATAACTCAACATTATCATATTCACATTGAAATCATAAGTTTGGGACTTTTAAACATGAAATCATCATCATCGTCGTAACCATCATAGAAACATTCTCATCTTTAGCATCGCCATTAACATTGTAAAAACATGTCCGTTGTTTTTGTCATAAAAGCTTATAGAATCATAATTCTTTGACTCGAAAATAGGGACATTTTGGAAAACATTTATGGATTATTAAGAAAAAAGTCATGCCTTTGAATCATGAACTCTAACTTTGGAAGTAAAGGGGAGGTTATGAAACATATGTAAGGAATTATAACATAGGAGTTTTAGGAAACAGGATCATCATCGCCATCACAAAACACGCTTATCTTTAGCATCATAAGTTAACTCCATAAATCATGAATTCTGTTTTTGAGAATAAGAATATTCTTGAAAAAGATTTATGGATTCACATAGAGGGATCATGGGATATTTGGAAAACACCTATTAGATTCATAAGAAAGGGACTAGCCTTAACATACCTTTGGAGCTTACTCTCCGACTTTCTAACTTGCTTCCTGTCGCGCGATTTATTTAGGATCGTTCGTCATTTCATAATCTACATAGGCAACCATTCGTATTATCATTAGGCTCATTGTCACACTTTATCTTAAGTCCCCAAAAAATTTTTTT
>NC_081345.1:11233738-11255817 GCF_029784015.1 Lycium ferocissimum | reverse complement strand
CGATTATAAGAACGTGCTTACTAAAGCTAGAGAAAAAATTGGGAAGAATTTCCTTTTTTTATACAACTTTCCTCATATTACATATCAACTCCCAAACATCCATAACAACATTCACAATATTATAAGCAACAATCATCATTCATCTACATTATCCATATCTCTTAATTTCACTTCAACTTCTCCATAATTATGGTCATCGTTCACTATTGCATTTTCTCACATATAATACTTATCCCATGTTCTAAATGTCATTCATAACCTACTTACAATCACAACATATCAATATTCATGATTCATTCCAAACTACTACTCAAAATGTCACTACTCTTACATTCATGACCCATTTTCTATATTCTTCTACAATCCAAGTGTTTCAACTTCTCAATACCTTAAACAACATGAAAATACCATAAACTTACCTTAGATAGTGTAGGACTAAGCCTTGAGTGGAAATACTTCACTTGAGCCAAAACCCTAGCTTCACTTCCAAGAGAATTCTTGACTTGGATGGACCCTAGTGAGCTTCATGCACTTGATTCACTTGAATTCTTGATATTGATCTTTACTTTCCTTTGTATTCTTGTAGATGAAGTATTTAGAACCTTCTAGAGGTCTTGAGAGAGATGAAGAAGTGTGGGAAATGAAATTAGTGAAGTGGAAACATGAATTTATATTTGTAACTTAATCAGCCCGTCGGGCATTATACGGACCACTTATACGGTCCGTATAACATTGTACGGTCTGTATAAGTGTCCGTGGTTCACCATCAGGGAAAATATCTTCCTGTTGGGTGTTATACGGACCTTTGTACGGACTGTATAATGTTATATGGACCGTATAAGTCGGTCGTATAACCCCATTTCCCTGAAATGATCTCCGTCGTTTGTTTGATCTCCAATCCTTATGGAACCTTCTTGACAATTGTTTAACACTTCATTACCAATCTAAGGATCGTTATAACTCCTCCTTAAGACATCATAAAGTCAACTAGCTCGGTACTTTACGAAAATTTTCCAAAACACAACATAAGCTTTGCCTCCCTTAACAACTTCCGTTTCCTACCTCAATGTCTTTGAAATCTCATTTAGAATCATCAAATGTTATTTCTTACTTATCAAAACATCGTATACATTGTGCCCTTCATTAGTCTATTCATTGCACGTTAACGGAAATTTTTTCGAGGTGTAACAGAATTTGGCTGATTCACAAGACTAAAAGAAACTTCGAGGAGAATGAGACTTTTGTCATTTGAGAAGATAAACAATGATGGTTAACCCAACTATGTGATTGGAGATCCCATGAATTAAGTTCATATGGGTAATAACAAGTCATTAGTTGATCAAAAGTGCACTATTAAATTATGTCCCTTCTTATGGTGTGTGAATATAGTGCAATGCTGCAAGACAAAGTGAGGTTGAGTTATAAGTGAGGTTGAGTTATACTGTTAATCCAATTCATATCCTTTATAGGTGGTGTATTGCTCTGCAGAATACCCTTGATGATTGGAACTATATGAGTGTGGAGTGGTGCCGCTCCTATGAAATTGTGACAGATTTCTAGAGCACTTATGAATACCATGACACACGCATGGCCTCTTAGCGTAAAACCGCGATAACGACAAGGATTATGCGAGTATAATGTGATAGATAAGACTCTAAACTTACAAAAGAGTTCTTGGTTCATAGAAGTTTTAAACTTCACCAATTATTCTGTAAGTTTAATCTTATTTTATCTAGGTCTGGTTCATAGTCTGTGCGACACCAGATTCGATGCATTGCATCATATGTGGAAACCTAGCAAAATTTCTCATTTTATTCTATTCTGAAACTTTCTTATTTCATTATATACTTCATATTCCTTTTGAGATATGTGGGGCATTGTTGAAAAAATAAATGTAATATCTCAAAAAGTAATATCCAAATTCATTCATACTACAATAGTATCTTATGTTATCAGTTGAAGACATTAAAATTCTTAACAATGAGTCATTATTTGTAAGCAATTAATAGAGCGTTTTTCTTGACTATATTGAATAGCTTTTATTATCCTTAGCTTTCAACGGTAACTAATTCTATAACCAACGTTACCATTTTTCACCCATTTAAAAAGGAGATGATCTCATCAGCATCTATGTGTTGTGGAAAAGGTCCTCTCATTAGTGGAGTTCATATATCAACAATTAGCCTATCATATTGAGTCTTCCTCCAATATTTATTATAAAATCATTTCATTTTGGGAGAGTAGACAAAGACAAATTCTTTCGCTTTTCTTATGGTACTGGGTTTCTTTCTTATGAAATTTTTGTCAGATTATAGCTCCTAGTTTTGTACTAGAAGAGCTTGTTGAATCCTGAGGGATACACCCACACCGGATGAAATATCCTTAAGGACAGTGTCTCAAATGACATGCCTCAAGCTACGAAGAATTCCTGCAAAGATTCGTGATCAAGTATTTTCCGTAAGATTTCCAACAAGTACATTGGTCTATAAGTAGTACTGAACCAACAGATGATAATGACAAAATCCATATAAGTTGAATTTGTAATATGAATGAAGGTGCTATTATTTGAGCATCAAAATAAATTTGAATTCCATAATGGAATAAGAATATTTAGCATGAAGATGCTTGAAAAGAAGCGGAATGGTTGAGAAATACGATATTAAAATGTTGTGGCCACAACTGATGCAAGCATTCTAAGCTATTGATATAATGATATGCTACTTTAAGAGTAGATAATATTCAGGAATGCAAGGGAAAGTCTAGACTTATTAGTCTATGACATCTCTATGTGAAAGATTTGCTTTCAATCTGTCGCGACAATGATTTATATGAATCTTGTAAGATTATTAAGAAGAAATGCAGTACAAATAAATTGAGAGGGAATAAGGCTAAAATCCTTAGACTAAACACAAGTAATGGGAACCCAACTTTGAGTTAGTATACACTCTAACAATACAAGTTCAACGCGTAATAACAATTTACTTTGTGTTGCTAAAGCGCTGGTCTCCTAAAGAGAGCCTGATTCTAGTGTACTGCATACTGTTATGTATGGAGTTGTTAAATGTATGTAATAACAGGGGCATAATGACAAACTACATAGTGCAAACTATTGCGAAAAGAGGTTGAATTTATTCTTAATGAAATTAGTAAATGTCTTTGGTAACAGGGACATAGTAGCTAATTTTACCTATATGAATATTGAAGTGGTGCCGCTTCGCGCAAGACTTAGAGGGTTGGTTTTGTAAGTATTCATGGAATCAGGATGAGCACATGGCCATAAACACGCTAAAGCAAATACTAAGTTTTCTAAGCTACTAAATAATATTATGTGTGTGATATTTTCGGTTTTGACACATGGAGTTGTGGTTCAAATCTTTAAGAATACTAATAACTTCGTCAGAACTTTAAAGTATTTACACTAATGGAAAATTCAAATCTATTATAAGATACTTTCCGGTATGCATGATATTATAAGAAATATTACAAACTAGGGTGGATTGTTAGATAGTTTGTAATATATATAAAGTGGGATCTCCCACGACAGAAGGCAAAAAGAGTTTGAAGACTTTATATATTCAAAGTCTTGGTATTTTTATATTTTATTTAAAATATGAATTTAAATGAACATGTTTGTTTATGAAACAAGATGACTATTCCGAATAGTCACTTGTCTAACTCTATAAATAAGGCCTTTCTTCGTGAAGTGGCATAGAAAAATCTGCAGGTATAAACACGAGCTTTGCTGTATCCTGAAGGGAATTTCTTGTATAATCTCTAATTTGTATACTAGCAATATCTCTTTAAGGAAAATCGATTTATTCTCACCTTAAAGCCATTTCTTCTTGGATTATATTTTCCTATTTTCTAGCAGTCCGATGGATTGAATAAAGTATGTTATGCTTCTCTGCAAAAAGAGAACTCAAGGGGCTTGAACATGGACCTAATGAAGCAATGTACAGACCAACTGTAGGTGGAAGAAGAGGAAAAATGTTCACATTATGAAAGAGAAGATAGAGAAGAACAACTTAAAGTCACCGTCTTAGATCTTCCATCGCAACACTCCTGTCTTTCTTATAGTAATCAGAAGTAAAGTGAAAAAGAAAGTTTAGTTTTCTTCATCAATACCAGTACGTGAATAACAGTGAGTGAAGTAAAAAGACCACAACCTCCTTATAGTACTTGAAATGTTATTATTCTTTTCATCTTAAGAATTCATCATAAATCAAAGTAAGTTTCCTTATAAATGAGTGATTCTTTATTTTTTATGTTAAAGATCGTAAAGTTCTAAAATCATGGAGTAAGTTTATGCATGATTTTTTTTTTTTTTTTTTTTTTTTGGTTTTACAATCCATAACCGAAATTCGAAATTTCATACTACTAAATAACATTTCCGTTTAGTAAATAAATAAATATTGTTCATAACAACCGTGAATTGCATCATACCAATTTTGAACTTTCAGTTACTGGTCTAGACCATTGTAATGAAGACCCTCCTTGATTAACTTGAGAAATCCTTCGAAAGATGATCCCCCAACAGCAGTAGCTTCTTCAGCTTTCTTCTTCCACTCTCTAGCCTTCGACCTCATCTCCTTCCCTTTTTCCCCTATCATCATCTCGTTCACAAGTTTCGCGACTTCTTCTCGTTTCACATCATGATTAACTTCCATCCCAATCTCCCATTTTTCACACGAGTAGTGACAATTTGTTTGTTGATCAGAAAAAAAAGGCCAACAAATGACCGGTACACCTTCAGATATGGTTTCCATCATCGAGTTCCATCCACAATGAGTCAAGAACGCACCCACAGCCGGGTGTCCTAGCACTTGTTCTTGTGCACACCAATTGACTAATATTCCCCTATCCTTAATCTCCTCAAGAAATTCTTCAGGCAATGTGGCTGATTCACCCTTGACAATATCTTGACGAACTATCCATAAAAATTGTTGCTTGCTATTCGCAAGGCCCCAAGCGAATTCCAAGAAATGATCACTGGTCATTGTTGTCACACTTCCATAGTTTACATACAAAACAGAGTCAATTTCTTTGTTATCTAACCACTCAAAGATATTAGCGTCCGGTTTCCATAAGCTTGAATTCAACGATAAGACTTGGCTATCCGGGACATGCCTCCTCAATAAGGGAAGTGGTCCTATCGGGTAAATTTTAGAGAAATTGAAATTTGAGACTATAGTTTGTGACAATTGGTGCTCGAATTCCTCGAATGTGTTGAACATTAGGGCAGAAGCTTTGAGGCCATTTTGAGCTTCCTCTCCCATGAAATCGAACATGATATCGTTAGGATCAGTGGTTCTAAGAAAGCTGGGAAGATCTTTGAGTTTAACATCCTTCATGCCAGGAATCCAGTCTATTGGTGTGTTAAGAGTGCCGTCTGTGAGGTAGTCATCATCTGCATTACACGGAGCGTAGCATTTTAATAATAGTGAAATGAATTTCTTGTCTTATGGACAAGTAGATGAAAATCAGTTATATTCAGGGGTGTTCCAAGGAATGCGAAAAATCAAATCAAATCGACATGAAAACCCAATACGTATTTAGCCTTCATTTACAAACTGATAATATTTGGATTCGTATTAAATAAAATAGTCGAACTAAAAAAACAAAAATATGTAGTATTTTATAAATTTATATGTGTATACTACACTGGTCCGCCCTTGCCATTTACCCACACATGGCAGAATTACCCCGAGGCAAAAGGTCCCTAACTCCCCTTATGTAGGGGAATGGAAAGTGACCCTCAAACAAATAATACCGCGAACCACAAACACCCAAACAATGAATGAAAACATAGAAAGCCAAGGAAAGAAGTTGCTTACTTTTGAATGGAAAAATTCCTCTCTTGATAAGTTCACGGTAATGCAAATATCCAACGAAGGCACAAACAGAAGCAGTCCAGAAAGTAACATCCGGAATGCCCAAATCTTGAGCAGCCTTAATCCCAAATGTCATAACTCCATCAGAAATTACACATGTAACTGGTGGATTAGAATCATTGAGCTTAGTAAGAAGCTCTTTAAACGGAACCATGCAGGTTTTTCGAGTTGTGTCACAAAGCAATGTTATATCCTGAGTCGCGTTTTCATCCGATGGTGGCATTCCATCTGGGATCGTCGCGAATTTGAAATCAGGCAAACCTTTCACTGAATTAGGGCCTTTGGATCGAATCAGACGGTTGTGGTTGAATTCAGTGTTCACAAATGTTATATGAAAGCCTCTTGAATGAAGAAGCTTGGCTAGTGACATCATAGGTGTAACATGGCCTTGTGATGGATAGGGGAGAAGAACAGCATGAGGCTTTCTTGCTACATCAATTGAAGACATTGTTAGATTATTTCTTGCTATTTTAGTAAAGTAACTATATTTGCAAGTTCCTGTTTTCTTGGCTTATACCTATGACATTTATAAGGAGCTAAAATGATGCCTATGTATGGTTGTCCTTCATATTTCCTTTGTTGGACTTTCCATCAAGTTGACTAAAGCGTGCATTACATTTTTATTTTATTTTATTAAAACCACTGCTAGGTTGATGATACGTAGCAGCTCCATTTTTTATTTAATAATAATAATAATGGAAGTCTTTACACAATAAAGTAAAGGAAATAAAGACAACTATGTGTTGTGTCCGCTCAAGTGTGCATTACATGTTCCTTATCATTGACATTTTATTTTCTAATGTATTAATTAGTACTGTTCGAATTGATTCCTCTTCTGTGCGCATTCTTAAAGGAATCCTTGAAACTGATTCCAATAGATTCCTCCTTGTCCTAATTACAAGTTGGGAAGTTCACGTCACGTAAAGCAAATAATGGCCAATAATAAGATCACTAGTATTATCTGTCATCAAGCATCATAATTCGCTCTTCAAGACTTTTAGTAAAATATTCGTAAGTATTAGGTATTAAATATTAAAATATACCTAGTATATACTTCATTGCAATAATTATAAGCAAATAGTACTAATTAACTAATTAATCAGTATATACCTTGTCTCTTGTCCATTACATGCTTCGAGGAGAGGTGCTAAAATTAGCTCGTGAATACATGACCAGCTCAACCCGCTTAAGTTTGGAAGATTAGTACTTCGCTTATTTAATAGTTCAACCTCTCTTTACCCGCTCATCTCAATCGGAGTTGGACAATGGCTCATTTATTGATTCAATTTATTTTGACCCACCCATCAATCCAAACCGTCCATTTGCCACCTCTAACACTTGCTGTTGGTGATTTATTTGCAGAGGTCAACTTTTTGATCGTTTCGAGTATAATTAAAACTTTTGGTCGCATTACAATTTTTAGAGATTGCTTATTAGTCGAAGGAAAAGCCATAATCAGGGTACCAAAAACAGCAACGTTAATACTAGTACGTTTAAAAGAGTTTTAGTGTAGAATCAATAGCCCAGGAAAGCTGCTTAACCGGAATTAGGAACATAAATTGTTGACAACACATATTTAGCTTATTTGTGCATAAGGAAGGAAAATGGATTTTTTTTTCTAATCGGACAGATAAAGTTAAAATTTCTTTGATTTATTTCATCTTTAGGTGTTAATATCAGTTTAAATATTCAGGATTTTGATTATTTTTCAGTATGGTATAAAAGTCAGGAAAGATCCAATATATATATATATATATGAATTTTGTACAAAATCAGTTATTTAACTTTGGGGTATGATTCGCAAAAGAACACAAAACATGATTAGCAAAAGAACACAAAACCAAATCGGGCTACTAGAACAATCAACTGGAAAATAGAGAACCGAACAAGCCTTAATTAGTGGTAGTGTGTGTACAGTTTAAATTTAAAGTATCGTGGCCATACCGTAATATGATGATTTTCTTAGTATGAGTTGTGTTGAGATTACTTGTCATTAATTATATCTTGTATTAAGTTGGTTTAGTTAGATTAGTTTTGTTATCAAGTCTAGTTTGTTATTAAGTAGTCCACGTGGCAGGCAAAGTCGGTTAGGTAGTTATTGATTCTAGATATTTTTGGATTGTGTATATATACACACACGAATTGTATTAGATACTCACTTCTTACAAATCAATGAATTGATTCCACAAAATATTCTCCCCAGTTCATGGTTTCCATAACTGTTTTCTTCCATCTCTCACCTTAGCTTCGAGCTCCATTAATCGAGTCACTAACTTTTCTTGTTTCATTGCTACTTCTCGACATGGTATCAGAGCACAGCTCGATCTAATTTCATTCCGCACTGATGAGATTCGTAAGTAATTGATGAATTTCTCATTCGATTCTGGTTTTTGGTAAAATTAGGGTTCGTATTCGTTTTGTTTGGGAAATTGTGATTGACGATCGAATTAGCGGTTTTCTTTTCTGTTTAGATTGCTATTTTTACTTAGCATCACAATTTTTGCTTAAGTTTCATCATTTCTCAGTGTGCGATACATCGATTGATAGTTTCTCTTCTTAGCTCAAAGTCACAGTTAGCTGTTTTTCTGGAAATCGTATATTCATTCTTCCTTAGGATTGTTGAGACACACATATTCTTCATTTCTCTCAAACAATCATGATTGATCTTCCAAACACTATAACACAAATGAACAACTCCACCTCTGCAACTGCTACTGATGGTGTGGACATCACCAGTCCTCTATACATGCATCCATCTGAAATTACAAGATCCACTTTGTTACCTGCAATTTTCGATGGCACTGGCTATAGGTCGTGGAGAAGAGCTGTTCGTAGAGCTTTATCAGTTAAAAATAAAACAGGTTTTATCAGTGGCAAAATTAGAAAACCTGATTTAGAGGATCCTAATTACACGCAATGGGAGAGGTGTGATGACATGGTCACCTCGTGGATTTTGAACTCACTGTCCTCAGAATTGAGAGATAGTCTCCAATATGTCAATAATGCTAAGAAGTTATGGGAAGAACTAGAGGATAGGTATGATCAAACGAATGGTTGTAAACTGTACCAACTACAAAAAGAGATAAATGATTTAGTTCAAGGAACCTTGGATATCACTGGTTATTACAACAAAATGAAGAAATTGTGGGAGGAAATGAACACAATTGACACTAATGCTCAGTGCACCTGTGTGTGTACATGTGGTGGTAAGATCAAATTGGTCAAGACTGAACAAGACAGAAGGCTCATACATTTTCTCATGGGATTAAATTAAATGAGATGTACACTGCCATAAGGGGAAACATTTTGATGTTGAATCCCCTTCCTAGCATGGCACAAGCTTTTTCTATACTGTTTCAAGAAGAGAAGCAAAGGGAAATAAAGCCATCAAACCATGGTGCTTTAAATTCAACCTCACTAAATGTATCTCGTTTTAAGACTGATTACAACTCCTACAAGGGAAATGCAGGTGCATCTAGTTCTGGTTCCAGTAGAAATACATACAGAGGAGGTCCTAGTTCTAGTAATTTTTCTGGAGGTAGTCGGAATGCTAATCCTCACCCACAAGGCAGGTCAAACTTGTTCTGTGATTAGTGTAAAAGAACTGGTCACATAAAGGAGAGGTGTTATAAGCTGCATGGTTATCCAAATAATTCCAAATTCACAAAAGGAAGGAGTACTGGTGCTGCAGCTTATGTCCATTCTTCTGATAGTGAGGGCAATCTGTATGGGGAACTTTCTGAGTCTAGAAAGCCAGTGAACTTGTCAAAAGAGCAATATGCTCAGTTGCTGAACCTGCTGGGAACTCTTCAAGTTGGACATGGAAATGGGAATAGCACAGCTGAAGCAGATAACATGCTCAATAGTGATGGTGCTGTAAATTTAGCAGGTATACTTGGTTGTTACTCTTCCATTAATGAAATTGGTGATCTTTCTTGTAAATGCTCTAGATTAACTGCTGGCTCATGGATCATAGACTCAGGAGCAACTCACCACATGACCTTTACCAAAACTAACCTGAGAAACATTAGACTTTTACCATATCCTTTCCTAGTGACTCTACCGAATGGCTATAAGGTCAAAGTAACTGAGATTGGGGATGCCTTTTTGAATCCATCTTTAACATTGTATAAGGTCTTGTTTGTCCCTAGTTTCAAATTCAATTTGATTTCTGTTCACTGCTTGGCTTTGCAACTCAAAGGCATAGTTAGCTTTACTGTCTACTCTTGTTTGTTGCAGGGCCCTTTTCTGAAGAGCCCTCAGGAACTTGGTAGAGCCAAGAATGGTTTATATTTCTTATGCCTAAGGTGTCATAATTGTTCCTTGGCTTCTGCTGGTAACAGTCTCAATGCTACATCTAATAGTTATAATGTTCCTAACAGTTGTAATGTTTTTTCTTCTGTTAACTCTGATGGTTCTTTGATCCGAAGTGACAGGACTTCACCATCTTCTATTGTAAAATACTCAGCACCATGTAATAAAGAATTCTGTCTTGTGTTTGCTTGCAATTCTAATTCTACTTTTGTTAGTCCTGTGTTTACTTCCCTTTCTAATTCTACTTCTGTTAGTTTTTCCTCTTTGTCTGCATTTCATTATGATGACATTGAACATTTATGGCACACTAGACTGGGCCATGTACCTTTTGTAAAGATGAGGAGCATCCACACTATACCTGTAAACTTCTCCTCTAAACAACCTTTCACATGTGCCATATGTCCCATGGCAAGGCAAGCTAGAATGCCTTTCCAAGATAGTACTACTGCATCTACCAAAATTTTTGAACTCCAACATGTTGACCTATGGGGTCCTTATCATATACCCACACATGATAGATGCCACTATTTTTTAACCATGGTAGATGATCATAGTAGATCTACCTGGACACAGCTACTTAGATGCAAAAGCAATGCTCTACAAACAAAGGAAAGCTTTTGTCTCCCTAATAGAGACTCAATTTCATGTTCACCTAAAAACTATAAGATCTGATAATGGCTTGGAGTTTGTCAACATAGAAGCCACCAAATTCTTCCAAGAAAAAGGAATCATCCACCAAAAATTATGCCCTTATACACCCAAACAAAATAGGATTGTTGAAAGAAAACATAAATACTTGTTGGAAACACTACTAAAAAAAGGGGAAAAATTGACAGCCAAAACCGACGGACCGAGTCGGTTTTTTTAATGAAACCGACGGGAAACTGACCTTTTACGGTCCATCGGTTTTCATAGCCTCGCTTTTTGGAAACCGACAGACCACGTCGGTTACGTAGTCTGTCGGGTTGTTTTCAATAATTTTAAAAAATAAATAAAAATTAAAAAAAACCGACGAACTGGGTCGTTTTTTTTAATTTCTGATTTTTTTATCTTATATAAAAATAATATATATTTTATGAAAAAAAATGACGCATTGCGTCGGTTTTCTATTTAAATTTTTTTATTTTAAATAAAAACCGACATAGTACGTCGGTTTTTTCATAAAATGTAATAATTAATTTCCAGAATACCGACGGACTGAGTCGGTTTTCCGTCGGTTTTCTGGAAAATTTGCAAAATTAATTTCCAGAAAACCGACGGACTGCGTCGGTTTTCTGGAAAATTTCCTGCATGCAAATCATGCATTTTCTGCAACCACACCTGCACAGAAACCAGTACCAACAGCTGCTCAGAACTAGCATTAAAATGCTCCAAATCAATTCTAAAAGAGCTACAACACATAAAATCACCCTAAGTAATAATAAAACACATCAAACACTATCTAAACACATCAAATACGATCTTAATAGACCTTCAAAGTTACGAAATATTTAAATGTCCAACCAAAAGTACCATTAACTAGTTAAAACATAAGTCCATTACTAAATCCAAACTACTACAGTTGATCATCGGTGTCCGGGCTACGAAATCACCGTCATCGTCATTTTACGGGGGGGGGGGGAGGGGCACACCAAATTGTCCACATGCAACGTGGCTTTTAACTTGTGCCATTAGCGATTCAAGGCTCGCTTTCACGGTGTTACTTTCCTCAATTCTTTTTGCCTCGGTCTCGACTAATTTCCTATTAAGTTCAGCAATTTGTTGCGCCATAGGCGCGACCTGAACACCATCAACTCCCTCGGCTTGTCGAGAAGACCCTTCACCTCACAATCATGACCGAAGGCGACTTAAGTTGTTCCTTGGACCTAGACCGTACGCTCTACCCTTTTGTACTCCCCCAACTGCTCTACACCAAAAATCTATCTCTAATTCCGGTGGAGGATGGCTCGGATGCTCAGGCTGAGTTTGGCTGTACTAGTCCACATCATCCATAAATTGCGTCTGTATGTTAAAAAATGAAACTTAGTATATAACGAATATATCATAATTAAACTTATATATAATTACTTAAATAATAAAATTATCACTTACATAGGAATTACGAGCCCTGTCCTCAACCCATACGGTCGGATCCGACTCATGCTTCTTCTTTTTTGTGTGGGTCTTTAGGAATAGCTGATCCTGAGTTGGCATCTGTCCCGTAGCTTTTACGCGAAAAAAAAAAGTTAAACATAAAATTAATAGCTCAATAATGATATATTGATCGTAGGTAACTTTAAAAGTATAAAATTACTTACCATTGTCCTAGCCACGTGCCCCTGACTTCTTGCACCCGCAGTGTGCAAAGAGCCACCTTTCTGGGATGCACAGGCAGCCTTTGCCTGCTCAGACTTGGCAATAAACTTAGGAGTTCGCCAATATGCCTTAAGTTTCTCCCACTGTTCAGCGTTTAGCTATTGGGGCATCTTCATATACCTTCTAGCCCTCGAAAACCAATCGAGACAACCTTGCACTCCCCTTCCTCTCAAAGTTTGCAAAGCAACCTATCATTGTCCATTAGATCCCATGTACAATACATCCGCAAATCAAATAGCTAATGTTAGATGATTTATATAAAAGTAAATTCAAGTTATGAAATGTATAATAAGATGCATACGTTAAACTCTACGAACATAGCTGTCGAGTATCATATGGGATTTCACTCCATGAAGTATAAAAATGATCGCCATAAAGCCTCCGAACAACATCCAACAAGACTTTTGTAGTGTCGTGATCTGGATAGAACCTGCAGTTAAAAAATTTAATGCATATTAGATTAAGATGAAAAAAACTTTAGGAAAACTTAATAAAAGACAAACTTACCCAACTCCCTCAGGCACGATGAAAATTTGACCCATCGCATCTCTATCTCCCGGATGTAAACCATGATATATCGGTGCTTGTATAGGAGCGGTGCGAGTGCGGGAACGAGGGAGTGTGTGCGGGAGGACGAAGATGGGTCTGAGACTGGTTGGATGGTAATGACTCAGGCTCAGAGCTGCTATCTCTAAGGCACAAATTAGATACACTTGGAGGTGTACCATTTGGAGAAGGAGAAGGAGAAGGAGACAAAGTGGCCAATGTGTTAGGAGATCTGTCACGTGGTGGGAAATACATAGGTATAGGTATAGAAGTAGGATAGGTAAATGATGTCGGCGGAGGTGGTGCGGAAGCCAAAGACCCACCGACCGGACCGCGGGCACATAGAAGAGCCGAGGCATAAAAAAGAAGGCGGAGTAGGCGCATATGTGGAGCGGACGGAATAGACTGACTAATAGTAGTTGTAGGATCTATAGGTCTCTTATCTTTTCTCTTACTAGTACCTCCATCTCTATCTCTACCTCTACCTCTACCTCTACCTTGATCACTACCACCTGATGACA
Organism: Lycium ferocissimum; assembly: GCF_029784015.1. NCBI lineage: Eukaryota > Viridiplantae > Streptophyta > Magnoliopsida > Solanales > Solanaceae > Lycium > Lycium ferocissimum. Next base: position 11,242,190 of record NC_081345.1, on the reverse strand, counting down.
TGCATACATAAAATTAATAACTCAATAATGATATATTGATCGTAGGTAAAAATTTAACAAGTATAGAATTGTGTTATTATCAAGTATAGAATAAACTAACATGCAACTAGTTATCCTCCCACTCATCCTCGCTTGTTCCATTTTCATCAGATGATTCTTCCTCATCGTTTGTTTCAGGTCCATCGGTCGATTCTTCCTCAACATTTTCTATGATAGTTACATCATCTTCATCAACTTCTTCTAATATGTGTTGAGGATGTTCCAAAGTATTTTCTAACTACGTGTCAACCGTTTGATGAACAAGCGTACATCATTTTGATACGCCACGTCTAATGCATTATCGACCTCAATCCTCCCCACGAGGCTTAGTCTTTATAACCACCCACCAATCAGCCTTATCCTACGCAAAGGATATGGAGCATAATACACTTGCTTAGCATTTTGTGCAATTATAAAGGGATCATAGCGATTGTATTGTCTTGTGTGTTTGACTTCAATTACGTTATGTTGACGATTCACCTTTGTACCTCTTTGGCTTGGATCAAACCACTTGCACCGAAATAATGTTATCTTCTTCTTAGGGTAACACGGATACTTAAGTTGTATGATCTCCTACGGAGACACCGTAATAATCAACAATTACACATTACCATCGGCATCGCCTTTAATGCACACTCCACTATTATTTGTCTTCTTATATTGAGAAACTTCTTCGGTTTGAAACTTGTAGCCATTAACAATGTACTTTTTCATTGTCCTAACTTCATTACTGGTCCAAGAGCTATATCTTTCACAAATTGGGAATGTTCTCCTGTATGATAAACCTATATAATAAGGAGGAAAATTAAAATTCAATAACTTCTATGTAGCCTACATTTAATTGAAATTATGCAATGAATTTCCACACTTTCAAAATCGTACAGCCAATGGGAAAACTTAGAATATATGGCTTCATCGCCCTCAAGTTCTACGAAGTAAGCTCGACATATGCAAGATTTTCATTAGTGTCACCCTTATCGATTACCCATTTAATTCGGTAACATAATTCGACACTCACGAATATATACTTGAATTTCGGGGCAATTGAGTAAAACATGTGTCACAGCTGATTACCTCTCCATACTACTCAGGGTTCGTTTTGGAGGCATTTTAGAACCTCGTCCTGGTTGATTAAAGATGGACATTGGTGGGTAGTTATGATCAACCCCACCCTCATCATTACAGTCGGGCCTATTTCTCATACACGACACTTGCTCTCCAAAATAATATGAACAATCTTGCGCTGTTTCCTTTGCAAGATACGCTTCACAAATAGATCCTTCAATCTTAGATCTCTGCTTAGCCAATTTTTTGCATTTGCCAATGGTCACTTGCACACATGCTTAATATCAATAGGAACAGTAATTAGTTAACAAAATACTGTTAAAGAAAGAGCTAGTAAGTTTGGTTACTTACCTCTCGAAAGGATACATCCACCTAGTTTGAACCAGGCCTCCAAGGCGCGCCTCTTGTACAAGATGAATGGGAAGATGTTCCATCACATCAAAAAATCCACATAGAAAGATCTTCTCAAGCTTAGTTGTAATATTTGGTATATTCATTTCCATTCTTTAAAGGTTTTCTACGCCGTCAAAGTGTTAGAACATAATTCCTTGAAGAACAAACTTATCTACGTGATTGGTTTCCATATTCTTTACGGTAGGCGGCTAAATACAATAGGAATCAAAGTTTCCATGAAAACATGGCAATCATGACTTTTCATACCAATCAATTTTCCTTCATTCATATCAGCACGCTTGTCAAAATTAGACGGATACCTCTCTAGCATCCGCAATTCTTAACCCATTGACAAATCTGTCGTTTCTCCTCCAAAGTGAATGAAAAACTAGCCTTGGGCATGAACAGTTTATTATTCGCTAACTCTTGCAAGTTCAATTCAGGGTGCCTACAATATTCCTTTAGGTCCAATCTAGCTTTTGGGTTATCTTTTGTCTTGCCTTTAACATCCATAACAGTGTTGAACAAATTATCAAAGTAATTTTTTTCAATATGCATCACATCAAGATTATACCGTAGAAGATTATCCTTCCAATACGGTAACTCCCGAGAATATGCTCATTTAGTCCAATTATGTTCAACACCATAACCGGGTAGTCTATAAGGGGCAACTTCGTGACCTTAGGCAAGTGACAAACCCTCCCCCAAATTTCTTCTCCCCGACAATGTTCGAGGTGGGGGATCATTTTCGGTTTATTCTTTCTAAATGCTTGTTTCATTTTCTGAATTGGTGATCCATAGGCAAGAATTGACGATGACAATCAAACCATGAATGTTTGTGGCCATGTTTTAAAGTGAAAGCTTTACTAGTTTCCATGCAATGAGGACAAGCAAGCTTTCCAGCAGTCATCCAACCAGACAACATCCCATACGCAGGAAAATCATTAATAGTTCACATCAAAGAAGCACGCATATTGAAATTGCTCTTAGTTGATATATCATATGTCACTACACCTTCACACCACAATTGTTTTAACTCATCAATCAAAGGTTGTAGATAGACATCAATCAAAACTTTTGGATTACGAGGACCGGGGATAACACAATTTAGGAATATATAGGGACTTGTCATACATATCTCGGGCGGTAGATTATATGGAGTAAGAAATACGGGCCAACAAGAATAGGGTGCGGCCAAACAGTATGGTGTGAAACCATCCTCACACAAACCCAAACGAATGTTTCTTGGTTCACTAGCAAAATCAGGATAAGCTCTATCAAAATGTTTCCACGCTTCTCCATCCGATGGATGACACATAACACCAGGTGGCCTTCTATTTTATTGTGCCATCTCGTGAGGAGCGAGAGAACTCGGCGATGCAAACAACCTCTTTAACCTAGGTATAATAGGTAAATAATGCATCGCCTTAATTGGAACCGTCTTTCCACTAGGTGTCTGCTTATAACGCGCATGTCCACATATTTTACATTCATTTAAATCAGCATCTTGCTTATAGAACAACATACAACCGTTTGGACAACAATGAATTCTATCATATGACAATCCTAATTTGGAAACCAATCTCTTTGCTTCATAGTAACTCTTAGGTATGTCGAATTCCGGACTAACTAGTTCCCCTACAAGCTTAATCATTGAGTCCATAGCAGCTTCAGTAACAGTCCAATCTGATTTGATGTTAATCATTCTAACTACAAAAGACAACTTAGAATGCTGACTCCCTACCCAAAGTGGACGACTAGCCTCTTCTAATTCTTGATAGAAGCGCATTGCTTCTTCATTAGGAGGTTCCTCAAAATTTTGCTCGAGTTCAAACCCAGACTGTACGCCAAAAGCATCATTAACCATATCATTAACTCTATCATATTGGACATGACTATATTCTGCGACACACTACTTTCACCGACAACCATATTGTAAAATATACCATTGACCCCATTAGTCTCTCCATGATCGGTCCCAAACATAATATTTCGCATAAACCCACGACTATATAAATGAACCCTAACCGCTTCCGGTTTCAAATACTTCATACACCGGCAATGAGAACAAGGACACCCAATTACCCCTTCATTTTGAAAAGGGTGAAGTGTCATTGCATGTGTGATAAACCCATCAACACCTTCAACAAATTCATCATGTACACCCACACGATTACTATTATTCATACTATACATCCACATACGATCCATCTACAAAAATATACCCACAAATTATTGAGGTTATAGAAATATATTATAACTTAAAATTCTAACTTAAAATATAACTTAAGAAAACACAATCCCAACCACTTCTAACTTTGAATTCTCAATAACAATTCTAACTTTATTAATTTATAAATTCTAACTTTAATATAATTTTGAAAAGCACAATCCCAACCAATTCTAACTTTGAATTCTCAATAACAATTCTAACTTTAATAACTTATGGATTCTAACTTTAATTCTAAAAATTGAAAAGTAAATCTAGTCAAATAAAGTCTACATTTTAGTTTTGAGGTTATAGAAATATTATAACTTAATAATTCTAACTTTGAAAAGCACAATTCCAACCAATTCTAAAAATTGAAAAGTAAATCTAGAGAAATAAAATCTACATTTTAGTATTGAGGTTATAGAAATACTATAACTTAACAATTCTAACTTTGAAAAGCACAATCTCAACTAATTCTAATTTGGAATGATCAATAACAATTCTAATAACTTATGGAATTCTAACAAAAAGCACAATCCAACCAAAAAAAAAAAAAAAAAAAAAAAAAAAAAACTAGTCACATAATTAAAGTATACATTTTTGCACATATTCAACATCAATAATATTACAGAGAATGATAACTAAGCTAACACAAATACATTGACAAAGAACATGAAATATAACACAATCTCAAGCCAAAAAAAAAAAAAAGACAACTAAAATAGTCAAATAAAGTTTACATTTTTTTCACAAATTCAACATTAATGACATTGCAAATGATGTTTAACAAAGCTAAATAGATTAGCATTAGGCCTAAAATCTACAAATAAAACTAAAATTGAAAGATTTTTAAAAGCCCTAATTTAAGAGAAACTAACCTCAATTAATTAACTTCAAAATGGGTCTGGGGTTGGTGGGGACGGGCTGCGCAGGCGGCGACGTTGGGCGGTGGCGAAATGGGTGGATGGGTTGGGCGGAGGGGAGGGGGCGGCGGGTAGGGTTTGGGGGGGGGGAATGGGGGTTTTAATTTGGAAGAGAAGAAGAAATGGGTCTAAAACCCGTCTGCTACCATTTTAAAGAAAAACCAACGGACAAAACTGACACTGTCCGTCGGTTTTTCCCGCACGTTTGACCAGATTTCACCAAAAAATTAAAAAAAAAAACAAAAAAGGAAACCGAAATAAAGTTTACATTTCCGTCGGTTTCCTAAAAAAAATTGTTTATTATTTTTTAAAAAAACAAATTGAATTGCATATTATTTAAAATATTTTTAAAAATAGAACCGACGTACAATGTCGGTTTTATATTAATTATTATTATTTTTTTTTAATAAAACCGACGTGGGACGTCGATTTTTTGGGCGGTTACATATTTTCAAAATTCTGCCAAAAAAACCGACGTCGTCCGTCGGTTTTCTAATTAAAATAATTTAAAAAAGTTAGAAATGTAAAAAACCGACGCAGGAAGTCGGTTGTCCGTCGGTTTTTTAAAGGCGACGCACTGCGTCGGTTTTTTATCCGTCGATTTTTGGCAGTTTTTTAGTAGTGAAACAGCTAGAGCACTACTCTTCCAATCAAAACTGCCTATGAGATATTGGGGTGAATGCATTCTAACAGCCACTTACATTATTAATAGACTTCCAACCACATCACATCCAGATAAAACACCATTTGAGGTCCTTTACCAGAAGAAACCAACATATTCTCACCTTAGATCTTTTGGATGCTTGTGTTTCCCAACTACTGTGAAAACTCGTAAGGACAAGTTTGAACCAAGAGCAACCCCTCACATTTTTGTAGGATATCCCTTCAATACTAAAGGCTACAAGGTACTAGATTTAGTTACCAAGAAAGTTCATGTTTCTAGAGATGTTGTTTTTCATGAAAATATATTTCCCTTTGTCATAGCACCTGCAGGCTCTAGTTTCAGCACTGTTTTGAAGTTGCTTGTTCATTCTTCTGTCAATTCTACTGATATACCAAGTGTTTTTTATGATGTATTGATGAATCAAAATGTATCACCCTCAGTTACATCAGACCATATGCCAATTACTCCTAGTACCATCACACAAGCACATGAACACACTGATCCTGTAACACCCCCTATTGTTCCTGATACTAGCCATATTGATCCACATCCTGCAACACCTAGCACCAATACTGGTGTACCTACTAGCATTCAACTCCCTCCAAATCCTAACCCTGCACCTAGAAGAACCTCTAGACAACATCAAACACCTAGCTATCTGAAAGAATATAACTACAGCCTTCCAAATTTACACTCTCACTCCCTTGTCTCCACTATGCACAACCATCATCAGTTCTGTTTTACTACTCTGTGTCCTGAAAGTCAGCAGCTAGTTAAGACCATTTCCCATGAGAGTGAGCCTACTTCTTATGAAGAGGCAATTTTGAATCCTGCTTGGCAAATGGCCATGACAGAGGAAATTGAAGCACTATATGCCAATGATACTTGGGAACTAGTGCCATTACCTGATGGAAAAAAAGCAATTGGTTGTAAATGGGTGTACAAAGTAAAGCATAAGGCAGATGGGAGTATAGAGAGGTTTAAGGCTAGATTAATGGTGAAGGGGTACACTCAACAAGCTGGGATTGATTACATTGAAACATTCTCACCAAAGGGTCAAAATGACCACTGTGAGAACCTTGTTGTGTTAAGCAGTTAAACAAAAGTGGGACTTGTATCAGCTAGATGTAAATAATGCCTTCTTTCATGGTGACTTACATGAGGAAGTATACATGTCCTTACCACAAGGACTCATGGTAGATGCTGGGAACACAGTCTACAGACTAAAGAAGTCACTGTATGGCTTGAAACAAGCTAGCAGGCAGTGGTATGATAAGTTGGCAAGCTGCCTGTGTTCTAAAGGTTATACACACTCAGATAGCGATTACTCATTGTTTTACAGAAAGAAGGGATCATCTTTGGTATTTGTTGCCATATATGTGGATGACATTATCTTGACTGGTATAGATATGGAGGAAATTAACTCACTTAAAGCCTTCCTACACAACCGGTTCAAAATCAAGGACCTTGGTCAGCTACACTACTTCCTAGGATTGGAGATATTGTATAGGGATGATGGAGTGTTGATATCTCATAGGAAATTTACTGTACGACTTGTTGAAAGAGTTTGATTCTATGGACTACAAGGCAACCACATCCCCACTCGATTCCACAGAGAAGTTGCAAGCCACAGAAGGAAAATTTTTGGAAGATCCTACACAGTATAGGAAGTTAGTTGGGAAGCTCAATTTCTTGACCAATACAAGGATGGACATAGCCTATAGTGTGCAGCATCTCAGCCAGTTCATGCAATCACCAAGAGAACCTCATCTCAAGGCTGCATATCATGTTCTCAGATATTTGAAGCAGGATCCTACATTTGGAATTTTTATATCTAATAAGCCTGAGTACACAGTCACTGCTTATTGTGACTCTGACTAGGCTGCCTGTACTGATTCAAGAAGGTCAGTAAGTGGATATTTGGTGCTCATGGGAGACAGCCCCATTAGCTGGAAGTCCAAGAAACAAGCAACTGTGTCATTATCCTCAACAGAAGCTGAGTACAGAGCTGTGAGGCAAGTGGTAGGGGAGCTTGTTTGGTTTGAAAGATTATTGAAAGAGTTAGCAGTACAAGTCTCTTTGCCAATACAGGTCTTTTGTGATAGTCAGGCTGCAGTTCATATAGCCAAAAATCCTGTGTTTCATGACACAACCAAGCATATAGAAGTGGACTGCCATTTTGTTAGAGACAACTACAAGAAGGGCTGATTTCACTTCATCACGTCTCCACAGATTCACAACTTGCTGATATATTCACAAAGGCTTTGACTGGAATCAAATATGCTACTGTCTTGAGCAAGTTGGCTGTGATTCCATCCCCTCCAACTTGAGGGGGGTGTTGAGATTACTTGTCATTAATTATATCTTGTTGTTATACCCCTTGTTTTCAAAGCATGAGTTTGACGTGTACCTCATCGTAGTAATGAGATGTTTTGAAAGGCACAAGCCATGGAAAGTACGTAACAACGAAGAAAAAGGGTGAATTACGATCTCGTAAGTCGTAATCGGGAAGAATATTTTGAAACACGGGAACATGGCCATTATTAGTGTAATAAGTGATAAATATCATGTATGGAGAATTTCGGAATATTTCGGGATTGAGCAAATTGAAGAAAATAAGTTCGACGAAAATTTGAGAAACGCGGGACGGATTTTAGTTAACTTTGGAGGCGCATATCTCATAGTATATGTGGAGTTTTTAAGGTGGTTCAAAGTCCTAAAATGAAGTTCGTCGAGTCTAGTTTGTAATGCAACCAACCGTTCATTGATAGGACATCGGAGTAGAGAATTATAGACGTTACAAATTGAACTGTCGACGCAGAAACAGTATTCCCGCGGCACCGAGACTTGAGTTTGGATTAGCTTAGGAAGCAATCGAGGTATGTGAAGCTTACCCTTCTTTTCTTTTGGCATGTCTTAGACGGGATTAAGGTATGACATGATTTGTGTCTCGGGGTAACTCCATTCTTAAGTTTCGAGTATGTTTGTGATTTGTATTTGCTTTTGATGTTGGTATCCTTAGTATGGTCGGCTATGGTTCGTATGTCTTTGATGTGATTGAGTTTGAAATGTTGTGTAAGCGATTCTTATATGTTTCTTAATATTCGTGTCCTTAATGCGGTCGAGTTATGATCCTTACGTCTTTAGTATGATTAA